>NC_079202.1:28856598-28926598 GCF_026745355.1 Beta vulgaris subsp. vulgaris | reverse complement strand
TCAAAAACTGACAAATATCCTCCTTGGTCAGAAAAGGCTCATCATCTCGAATAATGGAACAAGGATCTCGGCAAGGTAACACCAAAACATCATCGTCTGCGACGGCAAGGCAAGCGTATCTGCTAACTCCCTGCAGTTTCATGAGGGAGTCCAAGAACGACGATCGTCGATAACTGGACTAAACTGAGAAGCCGAACCGGCTAAAGCAACTGGTAGAAGATCTAACAACCTCCCCCAAAATCCCTTTTTGTTTTTTAGGTGTCGGTGTAACCTAATAATTATTTTTCAAAACGTGCATAAGATTATGAAATTTTTAAACTGAAAGCTACGGGAATATGTAGTGGCAAATGACCATATTTCTCTATAATTCGATGAATTTTCACTTTCAGGTGATCATTCATCATTCCTGTAGTGGTCTCATCAAAAGCATAAGAATATGCATCTGCCACTAGACAAGTCTCTCCACTAGTTGGATCTACCAAATACAATCAACATGGAACCTCATCCTAACAGCAACATGTAATATTGTATAAAGCACATGTATATATAATAATTATATGTACCTTTAGCTGAGGAGAATGAGTGTCGGAAAATCCAGATAGTGGAGTACGTAGCTTAGTGGGCTGTGAAGCAGCTACCTCAGGAGATGGCCCAGGATATGGCTCAGGATATGGCCCAGGAGATGGCCCATGATATAGCCTAGGAGATGGCCTAGGATATGGCCCAGGAGATGCCCTAGCAAATGCTGAAGTAGATGGTGGAACAGACGATGGAATAGGTGGATGAGTCGGCTGTCTAGGAGATGGCACAACAAATGGTGAAGGATGTGACAGAATAGGTGGCTGAGTGGCCTGTGTAGGAGATGGGAAATCAAATGGTGAAGGGAAAAACTGATATAGCCAGGTGACTGAGTAGGTGGCTGTACATGTGAAGGAGATGGCTCAGCAGATGGTGAAGGATATGGCCCGGTAGGTGGATGTGTAGGTGACTGTGAAATCATCACATTGTGCATATATATGGTGATGTCCTCCCTCCACCTTTCACTCATTTTCCGTATGAGTGCCTTCTCTTGTTCCTTACTCGATCTCCTATAGTGCGTACGAGGTACGTGCCTAAAAGCCTTGGTATAGCAAACATTCAGGCCCCCAAAACCATAACAGCAACCCGAATGATCTGGCTTCTCTCCAAGAGCCATAAAAAGGGCGTCTCTGTTACGAACCGGAATGAACTCACCCTTGGCTTGCTTCTCCTTGTACTCCAACTGGCCAAAAAGCAAGTTAACAGATAATTAATGTAGTTAATAAATGAAAAAATATTCATGTCAAACTAAAAGTTAATTATAATGATATAATACGTATTTGTCAGCTGCTTTCTTTGTTTCCTAGCTGGAATAAATTGTTTGTTGTAACAGGATCTTTCTTATGCATCGCGCACCACCAATCATCACCCGGTTAAAACTGGAGGCACCGAGGAGGATGGTGTACTAGATAGACGATCCAGAATCAAAACTAGGTGGACCGAATTTCTCCTCCTCCACAACTCTCTAGCATCTCCATAGCTCCTCTGACCTAAGTGGTGATGATGTGTGTTCTTCTTTGCTCTCAGCGCCTTTTCTCGCTTTTTCTGCAAAATAAAAAATACATTAAGTTAGTATAATATTATTTAAATCAATAAAACCAAGTTAATAATTAGATTATAAACTTACTATAGCATCATCTAACACCATCTTTTCTTTGAAAGTGGCCCAATCCTCCTTATTGATGTGCTTGTATACGTCTGGCGGACTATCACCTAACTTCACTTTCTTTGATCTAACTCTCGTCATTGTTATCCAACCAGATACCAATTTTCTCTTAAAATTTCTCCATCTAACATTCACAGCAGACAAGTACTGCTTCTTGTATCGAACCTCGTCGCGAATGTGAAACATGTTTTGTTTTTCAAAATAGGCTAAAATGGCTAATTTTGGTTCCAACTTGTCTATATATCGTATTAACAATTAAATATACCAATAAATACATGAAACTAAGTATATATGATGTGTTAGAGGTGTTTACAACTTAAACTAGCATGAAACAACTCATATTCATTCATTTGGGAAGAAAATGGCCTAAAAGGGCTAATTTTGGTTCCAACTTGTCTATATGTTGTATTACCAATCAAATCTACCAAAAAATACATGAAACTAAGTATATATGATATGTTAGAGGTGTTTACAACTTCAACTAGCATGAAACAACTCATATTCATTCATTTGGAAGAAATGGCCCAAAATGGCCTAAAAGGCTAATTTTGGTTCCAACTTGTCTATATGTTTATTACCAATCAAATCTACCAATAAATACATGAAACTATGTACATATGATATGTTAGAGGTGTTTACAACTTAAACTAGCATGAAACAACTCATATTCATTCATTTGGGAAGAAAATGGCCCAAAATGGCCTAAAAGGGCTAATTTTGGTTCCAACTTGTCTATATGTTGTATTACCAATCAAATCTACCAATAAATACATGAAACTATGTATATATGATTTGTTAGAGGTGTTTACAACTTAAACTAGCATGAAACAACTCATATTCATTCATTTGGGAAGAAAATGGCCCAAAATGGCCTAAAAGGGCTAATTTTGGTTCCAACTTGTCTATATGTTGTATTACCAATCAAATCTACCAATAAATACATTAAACTAAGTATATATGATATGTTAGAGGTGTTTACCATAGTGTCTGTCCACATCACATCCAACAAGGTAGGAGAAATGTGTCTCCATGACCAATTGATGTTCAGCTTCCGTATAGAAAGACCATACTTGGCTCGCCATTGACCTAGTAAAGAAACAATTAGAAATCCAAACATGAAATTGTAATAAGCTAAGTATCATAAATTGCATCTATTTACCTATTGGTCTTCCCAAATCATCAAACTCTAAGACCATATCTCCTGTATTGTGGAGATTCATCGTGGGACCTCGTTTACTCTTTCTAGATGCCTTTGGATTCCCACTTGACTTCTTCCCGCTCCCTTGTGCACCATAATATGTAGTGGTCTGACGTGGATCTCACTACTACATTAAATATCAAAGGCAACACATGACAACCGTTGTAATAGGCCCAAAAGTCGTTGCAGTAGACCTCTTGCAACGGTTTTGAACCGTCGCATTTGGTGGCGTTGCAATAGACCTAATGCAACGGCTTTTGGGACCTATTGCAACGGCTTAAGGAACCGTTGCTATAGACCAATCTTTTATGTAACGGCAATGTGAGTCATTGATTTAAAGTAGATTATGCAACGGTTAGGCTATTGCAACGCCCATTAGCAGAAGCTATTGCAATGCCCATTACTCCAAGCTATAATACCGCCTATAATATAAAATATATATGTATTTGTGACAAAAGACTAAAAGTCGCTCCAGAAGCTCAAAATAGTTGTCATATTTGTATTGAATATTTCAAACTAATGAATTTATAAGAGTACTACAATCATGACTAAATCGACTAAATTATTACTAATATACACGAAATGTATTAAATTAAACCAATCTAAGTAATTGTTTAATGTACCACAAAAACATTTGTAGCATATACATCCCTAATTTTCTTCTAAATAATGCCTACAAGCACCATATTACTATACATAGCTAACTAGATCCAGCCACAATAGCATATATATAGTGAGACATCCATGTTTGATCTCATCCATTGCCTCATTGTTCACCTAATAATTCAAACACCGTAAATAGTTAGAAAACACTAAATTTAGCAATTCAAATCGAAAATGGAATCATGATGTGTTTTTTTTTTTGGGGGGGGGGGGAATATATAAAGAACCCGCAAAAGAATTTTCTGTTCATTTTCGACAGTTGCAGCAAGGCAAATTGTGGTTGGTGCACAACAAGTACTTAGATAAAGTAATCAATAGACAAACGAAAAAGCCACGATAATCCATGTGACAACTAGAAAAAAATCAGGAAAAGGCATGATTGTAGCATATTCATAGGTTTAGTCAATAAATGTGTTCATGGAGAAATAGGACCTAAGATATATTAGTAATAGTACCTCACTACTTGACAATTGCAGCCCATTAGAGGCTTTCCATTTGATTCACTAGTAGGATGTTGATCTTTAGACGCATCCCTTGGTTTTGATCCAATTGAGAAAGAATAACAGATGCCACACTCGGTGCTAGTTTTTGCACCAACTAAGTCTCCATATACTTTGTAAGAACTCCTTTGGAAATATGATGCCTGAACTTTGTAACAACATGGATAAATGGATGTAGAGACTTTGGAGAATGAGAAGCAAGGATGATAAGGGACTACCTTGAGCTATGTGCTTTTTAGTTTCCCCCTTTCCTTTGCTTTGCTGCTATATCTTCTTCTTATCTGTAATAGAAGTTGTCAAGGACAAAAAAGAAGGCTTGTGAATTTGTTTTAGATGGATACTTACACTAAGCTTACACGCCAAGCCAACCACCAAATTGTATAAGTCACTCCTAGAGACTATAGTTGTCTCAAGCTTGTAGAGGCAATTGATGTATGTCTGCATTATATTTAGGCATTGATGATTTGACCCCAACCTCTGTGCACATTATAGTTAGTGCTCCAAACTTCAAGGTGTTTTTCACTTTTATTATTTGAAGTGATACTTCTATTTCACGCTTAGGGGTTAGGAATTACAATTAAATTGAGTAAAATGACTATAACTACGCTTTGGAACCATTATAACTAAGGTCAAGAGAGCATTTCTGAGTTGAATGAAACTGACTTCGAAGAAAAGTTTTTGGGCCTTACTTTCTTATTTAATTAAATCGAAGATGGCTCCATCTGTTACGGATGTATATTTTCCTCTCCATCTAATGAAATTAATCAACATATAGTAAAGCCAAGGTCACATTAGAATTCAGAAATTACGCTTTAGGTCCACTCCGAATGCCTAAAACTAGTGGCCAAAATAATTCAGATTTGTTACCAGTTACTTGTGGAAGTCCAAAGATTGTTTTGTGAAGAATACAACCATCTCATACTACGAGTGGAGAGTCAAGACAAAAATACCAATGTCAAATACTTCAAACTTCGATCTCATCTAGAAACTACAAAATGATAGTTAATGCACAAGGAAACAAGTAATGAATAAGATATTATTATGAACAAGTTTTGGTGTATTTTTATTTTATTTCCTCCAACAATCTTCCCCCAAAAAATGGGCCAGAAAACAGGAAATAGAATTAAGCAGGCATGTAAATGATAAAGTAGTTAGAACAAAAAACCAACATCTTTCCATGATGCAAGGATCCAACAGGAGCTTCTAGTTTCACATTTATGTTGTTCCAACCAGAAATGTTTTACCATCAACAGTAACAGTATAATGTACTATTTGAGACTTTCCTTACCACTCTTCTTGCCATAAGCAAAATACTACTACTTTTTTCCTTTTTGTTTTAGCACAACCTTGACCATATCAAGCACTCCACACTCACTTAAGGACATAAGTCACAAACCAACATTAACTTAGGAAATTTCAAATGATTATCTAAGGTATAAGTCTCTCAAATATCATAAAAGGGTCCAAAACAATCATTTAAACTCACTAAAGTTAAACTCGCTACCAATACTAGTTTCATCATTGAACAGGAGATTATAAAGCTTGTTAACTAGACTATACAATACCGAAACATAAATACCTATAATATAACAACATTTAGCACCGTCACCTACATTCGAATAGTTTTGTGAACTAATACGATGTTGAGTGTCGCATCAGATTGTATGCAGACTATAAAATCTATTTTAATTGTTTCCCAAAGTGTAATAGTTCAAAACGTACACCAAAAGTCAATTTAATCAACTACTTTTAATTCAGAAAGTTCATAGAGAATCTATTTAGCTTGCATCTCAAAAGTAAGATGGAAGTACCTGTTACTTCAGATTGTGATAACTAGACAATAAAGCCTGCATAAAGATACTGGCATTTGTTCGAAATCGTCCAACAGCACCATGCTTGCCACCTAATGTTGCAACAACAGCTCAAACATGTCTGAGAAACAAGAATTCATGAGAAATGGCTAATTCTCACGTACATAACCAAAGCTTGTCTTGCTTATGTTAGAAGATTACCTACTTAGACTCTCTAAAACTACTTCCTCTGCTTCTGCCACAACATTGTAGAGTTCAGACTTCGGAATTGATCGCGTAAAACTTAATTGATACTTAGCAACTGTCAAATTTTGCAGTCGAGTGGGTATTGAAATTAAATTACAGGTTTTAAATTATCAACTAAAAAAAAAATTAGAGGGAAAGAGAAATTAGATAATTACGTGAACAAACTGCTATCTCGATGCCAGAAGATTGAGAATTTAGTTTGAGGTTAGCCACATCCAATTCACAAGAATTCCAAAGATCACCACATCTTAATTAAAATCATATCTCAGATCACTGGAAACACAAACAAAATCAACTCCAACCAAATTACACTCCATAAACCCTAATCAAGTTGAACAATTCCAACAACAGAACCAAAAATCGAAATTCACAGTGCAAAACTTGACAAAAGCAATCAAATCAATCTCAATCTATTATATATACTAAAAGAGAATACATAGTTCAGTTTTCCCCCCAAAACTATCCTAGGTGGCATGTCCTGATTAATTTAATTCCCGCCTAAATGTATTGATGATGTGGCATTTAAAAAAAAAACTGAACTTGCTTCTTCCTTAAAAAAAGAAATCAGACTCTTTTGTTTCCAATATAAATCATTTATGACTAGCCCTTTTCTTTTCAGTTTACCCAAAAAAAAAAACTGAACTTGCTTCTTCCTTGAAAGAAGAAATCAGACTCTTTTGTTTCCAATACAAATTATTTATGACTAGCCCTTTTCTTTTCAGTTCCTTCATCTTCATAGCACATTTCTCTATCGTTTTTTTTTATATATATAATTATCACCCTTTCATTACTACTCAAAGCTTTGGATTTCTCTATCCTTCTTCATTCTCTATTACTCAAACTTGAAAGTTGAAACCCGATTTGGGGTTTGATTTGGGTAAGTTGTTAGACTCGATTTTGGGGTTGATTGGAGTGGATTGATAGGTTCGATTTGGGGGTTATATTGGGTGGGTTACAAGTTTGATTTGGGGGTTTTATTTGGGTCTTTTGATCTGGGGTTTGATTTGGGTTTGATTTGGGTAAGTTGTTAGATTCGATTTTGGGGTTGATTGGAGAAGATTGATAGGTTCGAATTTGGGAATGAATTTGGTGAGTTGTTAGGTTCGAATTTGGGGATTGACTTGGGTAATGGTTGGGTTTGAATTTGGGATGAATTTGGTGATGGCGGTTAGTTGTCGGCGGTGGTGGATGGTTGGGCTGCAGTGGTCGTTGATGAATGACGGTGATGATGTTATCGTCAATGGTGATGATAATGGTGATAGCAATAAAAAGAAGTTGATGACGATGATCTGATGATGAAGATGTTGATGATCTGATGATAAAGATGCTAATGATAATGAAGTTAATTTACAATATTGATTAGTATAAGAGTATGGTTAATGATTAATTAAAAAATGAACTAAAATATATGCTAAGGTTACAATACTTTATGTCTTTATCTAAGATAAGATGACAAAATGTTGTGGCAATACATTTTTTTTTTAAATACGATATATGAAGTATGATAAGTTTTTTCAAATAAAATAAGTGTAGCTCATGAGGAGGTGTATATATGTAGGTACCTAAATTAAGCTATGTTATTGACACAAATATTGTTAAGCTAACTAATTAAATGTATTCAAATTTATTGTACTAATTAAAATTGGTATAAAATTATCAGAATTGATTTATATTGCAGTGTTCTAAAGTTAATACTACCTTGAAATATTTAACTTTTTATTAAATTATTGCATAATTAATATATAAATATATTTTTCAAAATCATGCATTGCACGAGTGTTTGACATAAAGCAACCTGTTAATTTAGGTTCCATGTTCACACTTCATCTGGTTTGTGTAATTCAAGTCGAGATTTGATATATTGCAAAGAGATTTTACTGTTAAAATAAATAAATATATATTAGACTCAATTATCATTGAGTTGGGTTAATTTTGGTTTTAGAAAGTTTTCTAGCAGGTTTTAGTCTTGGACAAGTTGAGTATTTGGGCCATGTAATTATGTATGTGTAGGCCTCAACAACACCAACGAACTTTTGTTTGGGTGCAATTAATGATGCAAATTTTAATGGGTGCACCTTGCAGTAAAAACTTTAATGCGGGGTGTAAACAACGACATAGATGAGGTATAAAGTTTGAGATTGCCCAAGGAAATTATAGTGAACGTAATTATTATCATCTTAATTACTTATATAAAAGAAAACAAGTTCATATAATTTACCCCAAAATTAGACGAAATTTCATATACTTACAAGACTATCTGCTCTAATATAAAATTTTATGCTACATACCAACCATCATTGGCTTTGTGAGCTATTACCTCACCAACTGCTTAATACTCTGCTCACCTTTCTAATATTCAACTAAAAGGAAGAAATTAAAAGAAGGATCTTAATGCTGTTTCACAGCTCTGTCAAGGCTTTTTCTTTATGTCGAACAAGGACCCAATATCAAAGCTTTTCTAATGTCTACTCCTTTTCAAAATTCCCACAGCCTAATCATCTGCTTGCCACCCAGTTCTTTATTACGATTTCTTCAACCCTCATGAGCTATTTGTTTCCGTGTCTTTCTTCTTCGTTCTAGAGGAGGATCACATGCTCATTCCAGGAAAATGGTGATTGGGGCGGGTTGCAAGCTACTAGACAAGGATGAGGCAGCTGCTCTCGAGAAACGATAAGCATGACATTCTTTCTTAATTTCCATATTGATTAGTGGCCCTAACATTAAAGTTTTTACTATTAAATGGAGCTGTTAAAGTTTGTGTTGTTGGATGACAATAATTAATTACCTGATATAAAAGATTTCACTATTATTTCAATTAAACTAAAAGAAATTCATACAAAATTAATATTCAATTTTATCAACCGTGCATCGCACGGGTCTTATACTAGTATTAAATAAAATTGAAAATCAAGAGGAGGGATAAACCTCAATAAGAGTAGCGAGACTAGTGTAGATACGAATGAAATTTAGGGTTGAAATCCACAATAACTTCATCAGAACGTTGTTCTCAATTTAGCAGCGAAAACACCGCCTTCGAATCTTCGACGCTGATCATCTTTGAAGTTGTGGTTCGCCGGAAAGCACAGAGGAGAGATAAGGACAAGGTAGAGGGGAGAGAAATTGGGTTATTAATTCAACTTTGAAGAAGGAGAAAGAATCAACGCCATTTTTTTATTTGCATGGTGAAAGCTTTTGGATTTTGGTCGATGGTTCCATGATTTATGGGCTTTAAGTTGGTGGGTTGTTATTTTTCGCCATTTGTATACAGATTTTGAAGCAAGGAATTGAACAAGGGTTTTGAAGTTGGAGGAGAGAGAAAATGGTTATCTGCTGCATAATCGCCAGTTAGATCTCTATTACATAAGGGAAGGGGGGAGCAACGGTGTCCTCTTTTGAACTGACTTTTTTGCCCCCTTTTCTGATGGCTTTGTTTGACCCCCATCTTTGAAGTTTATGGAGCACATAGATAAAGAGGGATCTATGGTGTGACAGTGTGTCTGAGTTTTTAAATTTCATAAATAAAAAGTGGGAAATTAATAGACCAAAATTGTTTGGATGCTTACCGGCAGTAGCTATTTTAACACAACTACTTAAGATTAAACCAAAATTGTTTGGGTGCTTACCGGCAGTAGCTATTTTAACACAACTACTTAAGATTAATATGTGCCTTTTCTCAATCTAATGCAACAGCTATAACTTAGTCGTTGCAATAGCCCAATCATTATGTAGTCGGCAATGGGGCGTTGCAATAGACCCATTTATTGCAACGGTATTAAAAGAACCGTTGTGTTAGCTATCTTTAAACCATTGCCTTTGATCGAAAATGTAGATCTAAGAACCAAAATAAGGAAATTAAATTAGAGAACGAAGAAGTAAATTACATATTGAATATTTACAATATTGAAATAAACGCGAACCCGAGGAGGTTGGCTGCCCATCACCTGTCACCTCAATGCCAAGTAAAGCATTCCTATCAGCCTCTAGCTCAAATCTCTCCATCCATGCATCTAACGCATCTGCAGCACGCTCACTGTCCTCTCCCTAGTCAGCCTCCTTTTCTGGGTGAAAAGGGGCATCAGACTCCGATGAATGATCGCTCGAATCGTCACTAGCCACATCTGTAGCATATACATAGAAACAAGAAAGAGTGTTAACGAAATTTAAAACAATATACATCATCACATTATTGTAACAAAATCCAAAACAAGTCAAATTACTCATATGAAACATTTTTACCTTTAATTTTGGTCAATAGGTTGCTCGATGACTGTTATACCTTCTTGGTGATCCATTCGCATGTAACTATTTTCAGTATCAGACACATTCATCATATCATCATTTAGGATTGAGAAGGGGGATATCATCAAACTTATCATATTCTTCTTCGTCTCAAATGTCTTCAGAATCATCAACCTACCGTAAAATTCGCCTTTTACCATTAACAACAATGCACCACTGAGTGTCTACAGGATCAGATACATAGAACACTTGTTTTGCTTGCGATGCGAGGATAAAAGGTTCTTCAGTGTCACGCAGACGACTCATATCGACTAGAGGAAAACTGCACTCATCCTTTGCAAACCACGTCTATTATCCGCCCACTTGCATCGAAAAATAGGCATAGTGAAGTCACAATAATTGAGCTCCCATATTTCTTGAATGATCCCATAATATGATTGTGTAGCATCAATCGGAGTTTTATCCTTTGCACTCGCATACTCCGTAGATGATGCAATCGTTGAAACCCCACAATTCTGGACCACCTCTGATTTCTTATCCTGACGTTCAGTGTAAAAGGTATAACCATTGATATCATATCCTTCATACGAGTTAAAACTGTCACGTGGACCGTATGCCAACCACTTAATTGTATCAGGTACATGATGGTTGTTTGCAGACAATTCACCAATTATTTATTGTGAAACCAGTCAATAACGACCTGTTATGCTCATTCATCAATGCCCTCTCCCCTTTTGACGGATTTTTGTGACGCAATTCACATATGTCTTTCTAAGTATGGATTACTTCAGTAACATGTGTGCAACACGAAAGATGAGCTTTATGCAACTCACAATGAAGGTGCAATATGTCGCATTCCGACCCCACCTTTGCCTTCTAATCTACCCTCGTGTCTGGACTTTGGAAGACCTATCGTCACAGCCTTAGCAAAATAAGAAGAACAATATCCTCCAACCTCTTCGGCAATTGTTCCTTGAATAATACTCCCCTCTAGTCGTGGTGGATTCTTCACTTTCTTTTTCAAAGAACCCATATGTCTCTCAAAAGGGTATGCCCACCTTAAAAACACGGACCACACATTAATCTCCCTTACAAATGAAGACTAAGTGAACCATAATGTCAAAAAAAGAAGGTGGAAAATACATCTCAAATTGACAAAGATGATCACCACCTCATTTTGCAAAGCATCCAACTTATCAGGATCAAGTACCTTGTTGCATATGGTATTGAAAAATGAACACAACCTCGTGATAGCAAGCCGACATGTTTTGGAAGAATCCCGCGTATTGCAATCGGCAAAAACACTTGCATCATCACATGACAGTCATGAGACTTCAACCCAATTAATTTCAGATCAGTCATAGAAACAAGTCTCTCATTTAGATGAGTATCCAGTGGAACCTTAATACCGTATAAACACTCACAGACAATCGTTTCTCTTTCCTAGACAATGTATAGCAAGCTGGAGGCAAATACGTTGTTGTTCCCTTTCCTTTCTTAGCTTTTTCCTTAACCTTTGGCCATAAATTAGGCCGAATCTTCAATTTCTCCATATCTCTACGAACCTTAAGACCATCCTTAGTCTTTCTGGCATATTCAACAGAGTACCGATAATTGCATCACAAACATTTTTTTCAATATGCATTACGTCGAGACAATGTCTAACTGGTAAATATTTCCAATAGGAAGTCTCCAGAATTAGACTCTTTTTTCCAAATGACACCATCGTCTTCCGAAGGTTTAACCCCCTTACCAAATACGTTCCCATCCCCTTAACACGATTATAAACTTCTTTTCCAGTTAACGATTAGGAGCTGGCATTTTCAACAAACCTTTAATGGTGCTTTTTTCTTTCGATATGGATGAGAAACTATATAGGAATTGCCTATTAATGATATAGACATGTTTCCCACAATGTGGCAAATGTGTAGCCTCCATACCATTCTCACAAATGGGACATGCCTTTTTCCCTTTGACCTTATACCCTGATAAATTCCATAGGCAGATAATCATTTATAGTACATAGCATAGCACGAAGCCTGAAATCTTCATTAGAATGCAATCAAACACCATAACACCTTGTCCCACATCTTTTTGAGATCTTCGATGAGAGTGCAAGATATATGTCTATATATTTCCCGGCTGCTTAGGCCCAGAAATTAAAGAGACAACATAATATATTTCCGTTTCATGCACAACCATGGAGGAAGATTGTTATATCACTAAAAGAACAGCCAAGTACTATGTTGACTACTCAAAGTACGTAAGGGTTCATTCCGTCCGTACACAATGCAAGTCTCAAGTTCCTAGCTTCCTGACCAAAGTCTCTATATCTGGAATGATAGCTTTCCATTGAGGAGAATCTGCGGATGCCTAAGCATCCCATCTTTCTTTCTGCGATCAGCATGCCATCTTAGGTTTAGTGCATCTTCTTTGATAGAAAAGAGCCTCCTAAACCTTGGCATAACAGAAGATACCACAACACTTTCGCAGAAGGACCAGTATTGCCCGGTCCGGGCACAACCCCATCCGGCAATTTGTAGCGGACTTACCACACCTCGGGCATTCATAAGGCCGCATACTCATTTCGATACAACATGCAATCATTCGGCATGCATCGATCCGCTCATATTCAAACCCAAAGGACACATTAATTTTTTGGCATAGTAGGTAGATTTTGGTAACAAATCACCCTCAGGAAGCATATCTTGTAAAGCTTGTAAAAGTTATGTGAAGCCTACATCAGTCAAATTATGTTTCACTTTTATGTTGAAAAGAGTTAAAACCCCATTCAATTGAGTGTATTTTGTACACCCTGGATAAAGGGTTTCCCAGCAGCTTCAGACAAACTGTCAAACACTGTGGCCACTCATTAAAATGGTCACGAGCCCCTTCCAACATCTCACCTAATCGATCACCAAACTCTTCTCCTCAGTATCACTATTATCTCCGTTGTCATTTTCATCACCTGCTACATCATCACCTTCAATCCTAACATGATCTTCTATTACAACTTCATTCTCAACACCGACATTCGACATATCAATCTCTAATGAATTACTAGTGCCAACATCAACATTAACCCTATCCTGAGTATATTTTCCCTGCTCACCATGCCATAACCAAATATAATACTCAGCCCTAAATCCACGACGAATAAGATGATCCCTTATGGTCCTAATATCATAAATCATATTCACATTGTAGCAATCAACACATGGACAATAAATCTCAGCCTCGCAAGTAAGTTGTTGATGTTCTACAACACTTTACAATATCATTCACACCTTCCAAACTCCAACGTATTCCGCTTTCCATACATCCAACTTCGATCCATTTCTAAAAACCCCAACACATACATACAAATTATTATCAATTAAAATTCACATAACTCCAAAACAACAAACTAATATTCAATGCATGCTTCCATTGGGTCCTTATCACTCCAACCTAACCCATCCTTAAACGTCCAATCCCACTAGTGAATGCATGTATCATCTTTGATTCTAAGTAAAATTCGCAGCATTTCCCTTCAGTTCTCCAAGTACACAATAAAGATAAGGGAAATTCCCACTGGTAACCCTGTACTATGGAACAATTGCAATGGTAAACCGTTTTTCTTTTGAGTTTCAAAAACAACCCTATACTTAGTAATATTATACAACTGTGACATTAATGATGGTTTAATCGTTACTTCAACCATTAGTATTATTAGACTTTATACTAATGGTTGAAGTAACGATTAAACCATCATTAATGTCACAGTTGTATAATATTACTAAGTATAGGGTTATTTTTGAAACTCAAAAGAAAAATGGTTTACCATTGCAATTGTTCCATAGTACAGCGTTACCAGTGGGAATTTCCCTAAAGATAATTGTTTATCTTATATGTACCCGAAGAACAAATTAGGGAAATGACTAACCGTATTTCACTTAGAATCAAAGAATCAACACACATTGACCACCTAAGTGAGATGTGACGTTTAAGAACAGTCCCAAAACGGGGACTATTCAAGACTTACTCCTAATGAGTAAGTCTTGAACGGGTATCTAGGCAATATGATGTACATAAAAACAATCGCATTCAAGCGATTCCAAGTATTCACCAAACATAATCGCATTCAAGCGATTTCAAGTTATCATCAAACAACAAGTACCAAACCATTCCTTAGATTTCTCTTCCCCTCCCATTGGTGAGTCTATCAATATAAAGGTATTGCATGCATATCACTTTAAACAAAGAATTGCAAAAAACATCACAATAACTTAAGCATAAACAATCCCGTATAACATATTAGCGCATACAAAAACTAAAGCAAAATTATCACAAAAACAGATTTTAATACTCAAATCTTATAACTAAGCATATATATACTTTATAGTAATTATTTTAAACTACAATTTAAGCCAAAAATTTATTAAAACACTAATTAAGAAAAATAAAAAAAAACTAACCTAAGATGACAAAACGGCGAGGAAATAGCTTGAATGCACCGGAAATTGAAGGAGAAGCACCGGAAATTCAGAGGAGAAGCGCCGGAGGAGAAGCGCCGCAGGAGAAGCACCGAAAATTTGAAGTGGCGCCGGTGAAATAGAAGCGGAGGATCAAATTCGTTGGAGCAACGAAGGAGAGAAGCGGAGGAATTCGAACTCGCCGGAAAACGAAAGAGGGAATCTTTCGCCGGAAATTTGTTGCAGACGTCGTCGGAAGAACGAATCTTTCGCCGGAGGAGAGAGAGAGTGTGTGTGAGAGGGTCGAGAGTTGGAGGGAGACTAAGAGAAAGTCGACAAAACCCGCCCCCTTTTTTTTTTGGCTGGCCAGCTAATATTGCTGCGGTTGCCACGTAGGACCGTATTAATATATTAAAAAGGTATTTTTTTTAATATATTGCTGCGGTCCTACGTGGAAACAGCAACAATATTAGCTATTATGGGCCCCACATGCTTTTCAAAATTTATCTATTGAACAATATTGCTGCGGTTTTTGGCGGGAACCGCAGCAATATTGTCATTTTCAATTTTTTTTTTTTTTTTTTTTTGCGTGTTATATTGCTGCGTATAGGTAAAACCGCAGCAATATCAGCGCAGCAAATAGCATTTATTCTACTAGTGACATTTTATATTCTTTGCTCATTTTAGGAAGTTTTTGCTCATTTTAAGTGGTTCTCATCATAAGAGGGTTCTCACTAGAACCCAACCCTACATGTATATATCTATTTAGGTGATGAGGAACAATGGGTACCATCATGTTAGATAAAATGAACGAACAATTGTGATGCTTTTAGAGTTAGATGAAACATCCATGTTTTTTCTCCTTTGTGATTTATTTTTTACATTTCCTACTTCATCCAAAAATAAAGCTTACATGATTTCTCCTTCGTAACACATTACTCTCCTAACTCCTTCACTAGAAGATCGCTTGATTCTCTCTTATAATCTCAATTTTTTTAGCGATGCAAGAAATTTGAAGATATATGGGAGAAGAAAGTTATTATATTGAAATTTTACTGCAATTTTCGAAATATTAAGTTTTTATTTGAAATAAGCATACATATGATTGTTTTTGCAATTTTGTAAAAGTGACTTGATGTGATTAAGCATTACAAAATTGTAAAATCCAAGTAATTAGGAAATTGGCGTGATTTCGAAATATATGTGATATCGTTATTAAACAATTGAATTGATGTGATTATGAAATTAGGTGATTTTGATTAGAGTGAGAAGACTTAGTTATCATAGTTACAATTTTTTTATCAGAGTTATGCTATTATTTGTTAGCATTCTTGATTATGCGGCTTGATTTACCAAGAACATAACTAGTTCAACTACAAATGTCATGTTTAAAGTTATAAGAAATACTAATTAAAGTTATACACCAATATTTATTTTGAATCATAGGAAGTAGTTAAAAGAGTTGGCATTTTAGCAATATATGTATAGATTATAACGTTTCTTGTTCAGATTATGCTCACTTATTTTTAGTGTATAGGAACTAGTGGTTATGTTATACCAATACTTCTTTAGAGTTGTAGGAAGTAGTAGTTTGAGTTATAACAACTCCCTTGCTTTCGTATTCTTGTGCCTGTAGCTTTTTATGCCATTTAGTTTTTTAGAAGTTTGTTTGAATCCTTCAGTAAAACATTAAATGTAAATAATTAAGATGGTCACTGCAACACAACTTACTAGTTTTTCTATTACTTAAAATACACTGGTGGTTGTGATCTTAATAATGTCCGCCAAACCCGAATTGGTTGACAAAGCATCATCGAGAGCCAACTCAAGAAGATATTAAATTTGAGAAGAATGTGTGTGGACAAGGTATTTATGGAATATCGTCTTTTTTTTTGCTATGAATTTTTTATTTTTGGCTGGTAATTGATCTATAACAATTGAAATGGTTTTCCCATATAATTGGTAAAGGTGAACATATGGATTGAGGTAAATGGTGGAGTTGGTCCAACAAATGCGTACATGGTACTGATTTTGATAAACTTCTTGCTATATGCATGCATGCAAATGACTAATCCATTGAAGTTGAAGTAGTTTAGGGAAGCAATAAGAAAATATGGTGCACATGATAATTTGTTCTTGGCTTATTGAACTACAGGATACTGATCCAAACTTTCTATTTCTGGTCAGTATTTATAATTTTTGAACAACAATTTTTGTTGGGTTATTACCCTAATTTCGTTGTCCAAAGTCAAACTCTATGTCAGAGTGTCCTTGTCTTGTTTTTTTTTTTTTTGAGTTATCTAGTTGATATGCATCATGATTTCTCTAGAAATCATGATGCATCAACTAGAGAACTTCAAATAATGAGACAATAATGTCGGCATATGTAGGGTATTACAGTAGAAAAATCTAGATAGTTCCAACACTTTTGGTTTTTTGTTTGTTCTAATTTATTTTCAACTCTTTTATTTTTTGGCATGATCCCACCGTTTTTATGTAATTTATCTATTTTTCAATAAAAGATACACACCTACTCTTATTAGCACATCTATTTTTTTAATTAAATAACATATAAAGTTCTCATATTACAACTTATTATCTTAAACTATGTGTCTCAGCAAGTGTTCAGATCTTTTAAGGATGAAGGGAGTATTAAGTATATATTAATCCTATAAAATAAAATATATTTCATTTTGAATAAACAAATGTTGATAAACTAGAATTTGTCCATTCTTAATTAGTTGTTATCCTTCACTGTTGAAAAAATTATCGGCGAAGTGATGGAACATGCTAATATCATCACATCCAAAATAGTTCATATTGTAAGCTATCAAAATTGAATATGTTTGCACTTATTATATTACATATATAAAATGATAACACAACTATTCACGTGAAAATTTCATGATTAGGTATTTTTTTCAATAGTCGCATCTGGACAAGACTATTGTCTTTGCGCAACCTTAGGATTCGTACAATTAACTTGATAGATACGAAAATACTTAAGAACAAAATCTCCTTCTAGAAGAATTACAAGAACGGTCCTACGACTATGGTAGTATATAATTATATTCATAAGTATACAAACTTAGATATCATCCACTATTCATTTCACATCTTTTTAGTTTAGAGGATTTGCAAGGTTCTTTTATAACGAAATCCCGTAACTGATTAATTAGTGGTTTCAAAATTATTTTTTTACTAAACATTATATTATACTAGTTTGATATAAAGATCAGTTTTTGGAACAACACACTTTCAAATTCATAACATATTATTAGGTTATTCAGAACATATTGTCCTTTAATATTAAACGTAGAACATAAGTATAATAATAGGATTTGTATAAATTTTGTTGTTTATAATATTTAAATATATTTTATTTCATAGTGATCAATTTGTAAAGATTGAGGTTAGAATATTGTGGGAAGATTATTGCACATAAAAGAAATTAAAAATATCACATTTTAATATCAAAGTTAAGGGAATGGGGCTATCAAATATGATGTTATTTATGATGTAATAGTTTAAGTGTTGAACTTCTTGTATAGTTACTTTATTAGATGGCAATCTCACAGTTTGGAATATGAAAAAATAGGTTGAAATTTATATTTTTGTTGCTTTAAACAAGGACAATTTTTTTAGTTTGGTCATATGACCAAATAGAACAATTTGTGAATTTTCAAACTTTGTTGAATGGTTATCATCTATAGTTTAGATATTTTCCTTAAAGTCTGTCTTTTTTGTTCTTATTATAATATCAGTATTTGAAAAAGACACAATACTATTCATAGATTTATTTTATTTTTTCATGAATTTATACATTAGGAGCATCAGAACACTAGTGCAACTATCACTAGTGGAGAAAACCCGATTCGCCTCAGTTTTGAAACCCGTAATTGCATCGGTTACGAGTTCGACCCTATAAGTTCACACGCAAATTGCTTAGATGCAATATGTGTCAGTTATGCTTTCGACTCAATTGGATAACCATTTGTGTCAAATGAAGAACATGACCTGACACAAATGGTCATTTACTGCTGCCCATGGATGCTCTTTGTGTTGGTGATAGGCAAAACACCCATGCCAATAGCACGTGTTGTCAAACGATCTGCCAGTTATATGGCGTTATCCGACGCAAATGGAACGTGCTGCCTGTCTTAGGCCAAGCTATCTGCGTCGGTTATAAAGCTTCATCTGATGCAAATGGGTTTATTTGCGTCAGTCAATGTTGATTATCCGATGCAAATTCTTCATTGTCTTTGTACCAGCTTGTATGTTTCTGTCGAAACTAATTATAACACAACAAATCAGATCTTCAATAAAAGGAAATGAACAATATATAATATTAACATATATACGAGTATTAATTTCGGCACAATCTCCTCTTTATTATGGATAACTAAGAATTTTTTGGGAATAATGTTATATGAATTAGTTAATACACTTAAAAATTAAACAAGTATCAAACTATATTACAAATAACGAACTATTTATAATATATATCTTGTGCAAATTCTCTGAGTTACTACATTAGCGGCCTATGTCAAGCATGTAACGCATCACAAAGTAGTCGCATTCCCTCCATTTGGGTTTTTTGAGCACACTACACCAGCAGTAAGATATATATTAGAATCTTAAATAAAAGCCGAAATAAAATTTTTGTAGATTCAAACACAGGAAACATGAGAATTATACCTTTATACTTTTCCAAGACAATGTAGTTCCACCATTATATCCTTCAAGGCGCTTGAATTTTTTAAATAGGAAAAGTATAGAATTTTTTTCACAATTACTATGAACACTTATATTTTATTGAAAATATCACAAAGTGCATGTTCATTTGTATCCTTATAATAGTCTCTTTCTTGTGAAAAAATCAAGCATATATACCTCTTTCTTAAATAGAGAAAGTACAAGTAGAATTTAGTGATCCCTGAGGCATGACAAGCAAATTGTGATGTCCATCTAACCACAAATTTTCTTATGATTAAACAAAATGAAGTTCAATTTAACTTTCAGACTTCTCATGATAAGGGAATAGGATGAAACGCCTAAATTGCTTATGTTTCATTAACATTGACATGTAGTTGACCAGGACATCTGGAGAATTATATATCATGGTCTCCAAAATCATACTCGAATGTATGAAACCAACGCTACCCTTTCCATGCTCGTTAGAACAATCTTGCAAGTCCCTACACTACAAATACTTATACTTAGGAAATATACTAAAGATAAATGTCAATGTTATTTTACAGCTTGAGAAATCTCATATCATAAAAACTTGCAAAATGGAAACTTTAAGCCATTCTCATGTGAAAAGTTAAACAACATCTTGTCGCGTGCCAAAAGTATTGTGATTTTTCTTGTAGTTGAAAGTATTATTCCTCTGAACTAGTAAACTAAAAGACATATATGAGGGCCTGCTGCTAAAGAAGTTGCACATATACTTACACTGATTACTCAAATTCTCCAATGCCAAAAATAAGAAGAGGGTCTTTTTGGGGCATTAAAGCGAACTCATCTGTATAAGGATCATTACCAACCATTTATTTCTTCTTCTTCTTACTCACCTTCCTTAGAAATATAGTCCTAATTAAAATTGAATTATTTTTAAGTCATATTATATATATGTATACATTACTTAGCATATAAATCGCAATTTGAAATCTAAGTTAACTTACCATATGAAACTAATCAGACCAAGTATTTTGGCCATTGTATGAATGTACGTGAGCTTGATTAAGCTTCATAATGAATGGAGTAGGTAGTGGAACCGGAACATCTTTATAATACTCAAAGTAATTATCAACAATCACTTTTACAACCCCGCGTATTCAGGAAGACTCCATTTGTGGATGAACGATAACCTCACCTACAACAATCGACATCGAGCCATCCGCTGATGGCAAATGACATGAAACGTGATGCTTGACATTCAATGAAGGTTAATAAACTAAGAAAGAATATTTTCAATTAATATGTAGTTTTGAAACTATATTATTTGTGTTGTAGAATTTTATACCTCTTTAATTAGCAAATTTTTTCTTGGGATATGTTTTTAAATTCATGTTTTACTTGTGACATTTTGTTGTTGTCTTTTCATAGGAAAAAGGAAATAAAGAGTAATATAAGAGGAAGAAGAATGTCAGATTCTGACGATGTCTTCAAAAGAGTTGATGTTGCAAAAAAAAAGAATGGTAGACTATGTTTTTCGAGAAGGAGCACAAGAGTAATTACTCAAACTTCCTCTTGTTTCGTATTACTAGCTATATTTTCAACAATATAATTATTTTAGTTTGAAAAAATTCAGTGAAATTTGTACAATGACAAACAAACTACATTTATGAAAAACCAGATAACATGTCTTCCGGGGAACAATCAACTATTCAACAACATCATCGATGCTTGGGTCCTTATTCTTAGTGCCGAAGATGGAAAAAGAACTCTAACTTCAATCAATAGTTTTTTTTTCTTCTTAATAATAGAGCCATAAGAAAGTACACTCTTACATATGATAGTTTAGAAGAACACTCTTTAGATATTACTTATCAAAACATTCTGTAAATGTTTTGGAACATAAAGATGAGTTTTGGAATTCAATGATTATGTTTTTAGGTAGTATGCTTACAATTTTATTTGTTTGATGATTTTTTTTCTATAACATATGAAGTATCCTTAGAAAAATATAGCTCATGTTAAATATATAACTTAAGTTTGATATTCAAAACATATGATATACATTTTAGAATGATATAAGTAGTAGTTTAGAACATGATTCAATTGTTCTTAATTCTTTTTCTATGTCAAATTGAAACATCAGCACTTGATTCTCGAACATTATATCTAATACTTAATTAGAACTAAAACATTATTTTAATTTGATTTAAAAATATTTTGTGTACGGTTAATCCTCTTCTTCAACTGCTACATTCGAAGAAACATTTCCTGCACTGTTAAAAAAAAAAAATGGGTGAAGAGATGGATCATGCTAATATCATCAGATCCAAAAGGGTTCTAAGCTATCAAAATTAAATACGTTTACACTGATGATGTTATGTAATCCTCCGTAAATTTATGGATTTTATAAATATATTTCAGTATATATATATATATATATATATATATATATATATTTATATTTAAATATAATTTAGTTTAAAATAATTTATTTATTTAAAAGGTTGACTATTTTGAAAGTCAAAGGAATTATTTCAAAGATTAAATGACGTTAAAATATTTTGTTAAAGCATGCTTAAAATATTTGAAATACTAATTGGAATTAAAAAAGGATTTTAAATGGGTTTGAGGAATTCAAATACTAATTGGACTAGCAAAAGGAACTTCTAGTAATGTTAGGAGTTTATTTACCAATCCGATTCATTATCCTATCCTACTTAGGATCCGATTACCTTTTCCTAATCCCAAAAAGAAAGCTTGCCTATAAATATCATTAAGCCCAAATATTTTACCCACAATAATAAAATTTCTCTCCTCTCCCTTCCACGTGATTTTTTCTTCTCTCTTCTTCTTTCTTTCTTCTTCTTCTTCAAGAAAAAATTTATTTTTCACCAAGAAATACCACAACTCCACAAACACCACCACCACGGCCAACCTGTTGCTGCCGCCGCTGCCCTAGGTGCTGCAGGCGCCTTTCCCTCTTGTTCTCTTCTTGTGTTGGTTTGATTACTTTTCTTCTTCCTCAAGTTTTGATTAAAGATTATGTTTTTATGTTTTATTTAAGTACTAATTATGATTAGACGCTATAATTTACTGTTTTAATGATGAATCTACGATTATATAAATTATGAATTGAAAGAATAAAAATTCATGTTTGATTATTATGTTTAAATTGGATTTTTAATTATCAAAACATGAATTTTTAGGGTGTTAAAGATCGGAAAATCATAGTAGCATGTTATAAACTATGACATTGATTTAACTTATGAATTTAAGCACATTTAAGTATGTTTAAAGGGAGTTTTAATAATTTATAAGTTGCTGGAATTTTAGAAAGATTGTTATTAATGGAGTTTTATGGGTTTTCATGACTAGTAAAGTAGTACTATACTTGGGAATATGAATAATTGAAGTTTTAATGATAAATACAACTTTTAAATATTTTTAAAGGAAATTTAAAGTGTTTTAAGTTGCTGGAATTTATTTGGAGTATTAATTATAAATTCTATTTGTTGTTTTAGGCGGAGATTACTCTGTAGGCGACTTCTAAAGTGTTAAAAGTGGTCTATCAATTTGTCTACACAAGGTACGTACATACCTATGTATTGTTTGATGTAAGATCGTGATTTTCGGAAGGAAAATTTATGTAATATCATGAATACTCTTCCTAAAGTTAAAATGTAATAGTGTTGTGATATCCTGAGTAGAACTTCTATTATTCTTCTCGAATACTCGTCCTAAAGATAAAATGTAATGATACTAATAAATTGTATGTCACACATATCCATACATTTCAAAGTTTTATCACACATATTTAATGTTAGGAAATCGGTGTTGTAGTTTGATTAATGCGGAACAGAAAATCAATGAAATAATGAAGGTGAAAAAACTATAAAGATGAACAAACAAATAACACAAGAATTTACGTGGTTCAATCAAATTTGACCTACATCCACAGATGGGGGATTAGAGCTTCTTCACTATAATGGAGAAAATCAGAGAGAATAATACAAGGAGTCCTAAATCTAGAGGCTAAAAGTGTTTCATAAGTTGTGTCAATAATAATGAACACTAGGAAGCCCTTCAATAACAAAGGAACCCCGTACAAACCCTAAAAGATAACTTTAAAACGAAAAAATATCGAAAAACGCGTTTAGCGTTCAAAACTGCGCACCGCCCGACCCGGTCGGGCCTGTGACGAAACAGTTTCGTCAGTTCTTCGTAAAACAGTCATAACTTTCTCGTTTCTCATCGAAATTGGGCATATGACCTATCGTTGGAAAGCTCTTTGAACAAGCTATCACCTTCAAGTTGAATCACATCAAAATCCTTTATAGATTGGGAGATATGTGCATTAAAAGTTAGCCTTATGCCATTCACAAGATTTCAAGTCATAATTAACAATCTCCACCTTGACTTGAAACCGAACAAACAAGGTAACTCCACCTTGAACCAAAAATGATGCTCAACCAAACACCATAGAACCTCCACCTTAAACAAAATTCCTTAAACCTACCCATTATAGGCAATCCAGAAAACAGACATCTTCTATAATTGTGTACCAATGCGTCTTCGAACACAAAATCCGTATACAAAACCATCACATGGCCTAGATCGAGAGTATAAAGTCACCAACGCCAAGCATGCTTCGTCAAATTGACCGAACTCTCTTCAAACACTTCTTCATCTCAACAACAAACTCAAAATCAAATCTAGAAACTGAATGACAACAATACTTTCTAAATTGCAATATTACTTAATAAACACAAAAGTACCAAATTTGAGATAAGAAATAGCAAAACTAGAAGAAAATCTAATGCATAACCAAGATTGTTACTTTATTACAAACTCAAAAAACAATCTATCATAGTCTCCAAAAAGAAAATCCACACGGTTTCTCGTTTTACCAAGAGATCTCAAAAGGGAACCAATCATGAAGAGATCGTAGAAATCGCAGCCCCAAATCTTGTAACCCTAAAGTGCAAGATCATCATCAGAAACAGCGTCGACAATATTTGCAGATTTATCCTCATTGGACCTTTTCTCCATTTTTCTTCTTTAATTTCCAACACTCAGATTTAATATGAACTTTCACATGACAATAGTTACAGATTTTGCCAGAATTCTTTCCACCATGAGTAACCAAAGCATTTGTGTGACCAGAATTATTAGATTTATTAACCAATTTATTGTCAATTAAATCTCTTTGAGTTAAGGCCTCCTTAACATTCTACAAACTCAAATCATCTTTACCATATAATAAAGTATCTCGAAAGTGCTCATAAGAAGGTGGTAAAGAACACAACAACGTAATAGCCATATCATCATCATCGATCTCAACATCGATGTTTTGCAAATCCATAATTATAGAGAAGAAATCATCTAAATGAGAATCAAGCGGTTTACCTTCTACTAGACGAAGATCATGAAGTCTAGATTTTAGTAGTAGACGGTTGGTCACAGAATTTGTCATATAGAGTGACTCCAACTTCAACCACAAACCCGCAGCAGTTGTCTCTTTGGCAACCTCTCTCAAAACTTCATTAGAAAGACTTAAATGAATTGCTGAGAGTGCCTTCACATCTATCTCCTCCCACTTCTCATCCGTCATACACGAAGGCTTTTTGGACGCACCTTCTAGAGCCTTGTGACAACCACTTTGAACCAGGATGACTTTCATCTTTAATTGCCATAGGCCAAAATTTACTTGCCTATCAAATTTCTCAATATCAAATTTCATTGACATAATCAAAAAATTAAACTTGTTCTATAAACACCTAAGATCTTAAACAACCAGGCTCTGATACCAATTTGTTAGGAAATCGGTGTTGTAGTTTGATTAATGCGAAACAGAAAATCAATGAAATAATGAAGGTGAGAAAACTATAAAGATGAATAAACAAATAACACAAGTATTTACGTGGTTCAGTCAAATTTGACCTACATCCACAGGTGGGGGATTAGAGCTTCTTCACTATAATGGAGAAAATTAGAGAGAATAATACAAGGAGTCCAAAATCTAGAGGCTAAAAGTGTTTCATAAGTTGTGTTAATAATAATGAACACTAGGAAGCCCTTTAATAACAAAGGAACCCCATACAAACCCTAAAAGATAACTTTAAAACGAAAAAATATCGAAAAACGCGTTCAGCGCTCAAAGCCGCGCACCGCCCGACCCGGTCGGGCCCGAGACGAAACAGTTTCGTCAGTTCTTCGTAAAACAGTCATAACTTTCTCGTTTCTCATCGAAATTGGGCATATGACCTATCGTTGGAAAGCTCTTTGAACAAGCTATCACCTCCAATTTGAATCACATCAAAATCATTTATATACTGAGAGATATGTGCATTTAAAGTTAGCCTTATGCCATTCACAAGATTTCAAGTCATAATTAACATTTAACTCTCATGATATAAAATGTCTGATAATCTATTCTCATAATTTAGAAACAAAAATCATTTTATAACTTCCAATTATGAGTTTATATTATAATTATAGTGTATGCTTCCTCTAATACTATGACTTGCTAGTTAATCTCATATATTGATGGTTGAACCCTTCATACTTAAACTTGTGATTTTCTAGTAACCTAACAAGTTTAATAAATTATTTGGAAACAAAATTATTACCTGTAATTATTTGTGTTCCATACTTTATTCCCCTTTTTCGTCTCACTTATTTGTTTGAACTTCATAATCCCAGTTATATAACTTACATCCAAATTAACCTTAGATCTATATTTCCATCATTATGAAATTTTATCACTGGTTCTTAAGCGCTACATTACACAACATTTGTAATTTTCCAACTTTCCATTATGAACCTTACTCTTCTTGTTACAAGATTCTCCATTCGAATATAGTTTCTTACAACTTAGATACTACGACTCATAATACTATTTTTCTACTCCTTCAATCCATAATTCATCTTTTGACTATAATACTACTAATCTAAACCTCACATATCCAATTTACTTCTCAATACTTGATTTACGTTAACCCAAAATTCACAACTAATCTACTCAACATGTTTTAAGAACTCATGAAGTTCTTGTAGGAAATTCTGTGAATCTACTTAACGACATTTAAATTCTAAAACTTACTTTCAAATTACAACCTTTACTTGACTTAACTTTCCCAAAAACAACATACATTCCGAAGTAGAAGTTTTCAACAAGCAACTTATCTTACGACCACTCCAAGATAAATTTTTAGTCTTATAAAATCCAATTCCAAATATAGTTTCGAAAATACCTCTTATAATTTTAACTTTTGATATAAACTTCTTTCCTTTAGAAAAATAGAATTAGAAAGCTTGATTTATAACTTTATCAATTTAGACGTCATCTACTACCCCAAAACATTTATTTAGTAATTATCATATATCCAAATTTAGAACTAAATCTTCCACAAGCTATAATTTGTATGTTGACCAACTGGCTCGGCACATTTAAGTGTATGTTGACGACATAATCGTCAAAATTAAGGCCCGGAGAGATCATCTCTTTGACTTAACGGAAACCCTTGGATCATTGAGATAGTTTCGTATGATGTTGAATCTCAATAAGTGTGTCTTCAGAGTGAAAGGAGGGAAGTGGCCCAGATTTTTGGTGGATGAAACATGAATCGAGGCCAACGCAGACAAGATCAAGGCAGTAATGGAGATGAAATCTCCTCGGATGGTGCGAGAGGTGGAGTGCCTAACAGGCTGTGTAGCAGCCCTCAGACACTTTCTCTCCAAATCATCAGATAAAAGCCTTGTTTTATTTCAAAGCTTTAAAAAGAAAAGAGTTCACTTGGGATGAAGAAGTTGAGCAAGCTTTGTCATCCCTAAAAACGCACCTATAAACCCTCCCCAAGTTGATCTCTCTCTTGTCGGGCGAAACATTATTCATCTACTTGGTCATATTAGAATTGGCGCTTAGTTTCGTTCTAGTAGTCGAGAAAGAGGAAAAGCAGCACCCGATCTACCTCGTACGCCACGTCTTCCAAGGAGTGGAGACTAAGTACAACGGAATAGAGAAGATGGTATACGCTCCATGGCTAGTCGGAAGCTAAAGCCATACTTTCAAGCCCATAAAATCAAGGTCCTCACTGGACAACCCCTCAAAAAGCTGATTGAATGCCAAAACCACTCCAACCGGATGACTGATTGGGCAGACCAACTCGCGGATTTCGGACTTGATTACGAACCAAGGAGCACAATCAGAGCGTAAGCCTTGGTATATTTCATAACTGAGTGCACCACCAGGCCCCTAGTCGGCGAGCATGATTATTGGGAACTACGCGTAGACGCCTCATTCACCAAAAAAGGGTGCAGAGCCGGTTTTTAATCAAACTCCCTGTCAGAGAGAAAATGGAGTATGCCGTCAAGTTTGAATTTCCGGTATCAAACAGCAAAGCGGAATATGAGGCACTCACACTTGGGCTCTAACTTTGTATTTTAGATGGAGCTATAATGGTTAAAGCAAAATCCGACTCACAACTCATAGGGGGTCAGGTGTCGGGAGAGTATGAAGCCGAGGATGATTACTTGAGAATGTACATAGCCAAAACCCAAGAATTCTTCATGAAGCTGACCCAATTCAGTATTACTCACATACCCAAGTTTGAAAAATCAGCAGGCTGACACATTGGCTCGGATGGTAAGTTTATCAAAAGGGTCAGCCCCTCGCGGACCATCATGTGGGAAGTATTGCATCAGCCGAGTATCAACGCCAAAGAGCAGTTTATGTTGATTCGGACATCGACATGGATGAAAGAAGTGGTTAAGTATATGAAAGATGGGATATTACTTGAGGGTAACTAGGAAGTCGAGCGAGTCAAACATAAATCAGGATGGTTTCTATGGCATGAAAATCAGCCTTACAAGAAATCCTTCACCCACCCTCTCCTTAAGTGTGTGACCCCCTAGGAAGGGGACTACATTCTAAGGGAAATCAACTAAGGGGCGTGTAGAAGTCACAAAGGGGGAAAGACCATAGCAAGAAAAGCCCTCAAAACCCGTTTTTACTGTCCGACTTTGAAATTAGACGCACGAGCTAGTCAAGAGGTGCCCCTCTTGCCAGATCCACTCGAACATTCCTAACGCACCAACCATTCCCTTGATAATAATTCTAGCCTTCTGTCGTTTGACAAATGGGGCATGGACCTCCTCGGACCATTCCCCCAACCTCAGGCCAGCGAAAGTTCTTAATAGTTGCGATTGGCTATTTTACTAAGTGGACGGAGGCTGACCCACTCTCTTCAATAACGAATAAACAAGTTCAGACATTCATATAGAGGAATATTATCATCTGGTTCAGAGTACCAAGGGTATTGGTATTCAACAATGGACGACAGTTCAACAGCGATCGCACTTAGGAGTACTTTGCTAGGTTAGGGATACAAACTAACTTTTCTGCTGTGTCAAGGCCGTAGACCAACGGACTGGCCGAGTCGACAAACTATATTGTCCTCAAAGGAATTAAAAAATCATTAGAGAATGCTAAAGGAGCATGGGTCGATGACCTTCTAGGAATCGTCTGGTAAGCTCGAAACACCATAAAAGAAGCAACAAGACATTCTCCATGCAATCTACTATGGAAGTGAGGCGGTCCTCCTAGTGGAGGTCGGCATCGCCTCACCCCGAATTACTTTCTATGAGTTCGGAAAGAACGAAGAGGAGAAACCTGTTAACTTGGATCTACTACCAAAAATTAGGGACAATGCATTCTTGAAGTCTACTCGGTACAAACAATGAATCACTCAACAATTCAACCGCCCACTCAAAGCCAGACCAATCCAACTCGGCGACTAGGTAGTTCGAAAAGTTGAAGCCACGATATTTACACACCTTAAAGGAAAGTCATGACCCAACTGGGATGGTCCTTACAAAGAAACATAAGTGATCAAACCCGACACATTCCGACTGGAATCCCGGAGGGTGTACCCCTTGCCCGACCCTAGAATGCAGACAACCTAAAAAAATTCTATGTATAATGTTTGCTACTTGTACTAGGGGTATATGTATAGCCTAATAGGAATTTGTAGCCAGCTCGACACATTTTGTAACTAGTCGGCCTCTAGAACTTAACTAGTCATGGTAGATCGACATTTTTTGGCAACTAATCAGAATTGATGACTTAACCAGTCACAAAGGCTTAACTAGTCAGTAACGTCTCTGCAATTTGGTAAACAACTTACCTAGTCAGATTGTAAAGACTTAACCAGTCGAAAACAGAAAATAACTCAATGAAATTCAAATACTTAACCAGTTGCACAAAATAAGGTTAGAATTAAGTGTTTAATTTGTAACTTAGCCGGTTATTTAAGAAAATAGACAGTCAGTTGGACAAAATGAGTCAGTCGAACAATATTGCAAATAAGAAGATACGAAGAAAACGGGAATATTTCATTAAGTTGATACAAATAAAGCAATCAATTACAAAAGGATGGGACTCGTACAACACCTTTTTTAGGTGGTCCAGGGCCTCGTCCTCCCCCATCTTGTTTCCCACCACTCATTGTTGTAGTTATTGCAAGCCTCGGTCTGCTACAACTCATTGAACACAACTCCTTAGTTTTAACCGATTTCTCAGCTTCCTCTAGCCGATCGTGGAGGTCGGTCACCTTCTGCTCAGCCTTTGTCAGCTTGGCCTCAGCATCGCCCTTAGTAGTTAATGCGGAATCACGGGCAAGAACAAGGTCGACTTTCTCCTTAGCCTAGTGATCCTGTCAGCTTGGAAGTTCTTTCGATCAACCTCAATGGCCCTCCTCGCATACTTAATTTTCGGCTCAGCCATGTGATTGGCCTTCTTATCCTGATAAACCTCGTTGAAGTGCTTCTTCCCCTTCGCTCTCACCACCTCCTCGGACAGGTTCACTCAATTCGAGCGACATTCACCAACCGACCAGAGAACTGTTAAGAGAAGAAACAAAATTCAGACAAAAAGTGAAGAAAAATTAGGCGGATAAAGTGAAAAGGAAAAGAAGAACTTACATTAAACCATGAGCAAAATAGCTCGTTCGTCTCGTTGTCACACGATGTCGCGTTTATATATTCATGATTAGTGGGAGTATAAAGGTGCTCTAAGGCCCGAGTTTGTCTCCTGTCCTTCTCATGGCGATTAAGCCCAGAGAAAGGCACAGCTGCAACAGTCGGCTCGATAGAAGTCCGCCTCGGCTCCTCGAAAGTAGGAGACAGGGGAGCATACTGAGGATTGCCAATGAGTCGGAAATTCTACGAGAGAAGGAAAGGGCAACCTCATTGGCTTTGGCGAAGACCCCCCACCCGGATTGGATGGGATGGTTACTTCAATAGAGCTGGCATTCTTGGCCTTTTCTCGCTCAGCCTTGGCCTTAGCCACGACCTTCTTGGTCCCGATGACCTTGTCGGTTGATTGCTCCTTCCTCTTTTTTGGCTTTGGCTTCGCAGGGTCCTGGGTCGGAAAAAAAAGTCAGCGACACTTTAATGAATTTATTAAAGGAAAATTTCAAAAAAGATACTAATCTTGGGAGCTGCTGACACCTGCATAGTTTTAGCCGCAATCTCGGCCCTTTGCCTGGCCGCCCTCATAGCAACATAACTTAGCTTGTCGTTCATATCAGAATTGGTTTCAATCAAATACGCTCTAGCTTGGGATGCAAGAAGCAAAAGAGAACAATTATTAAAAAAAGAAGAATAACATAAAGCAGAGTTGACCGAAAATCAGAGCCCCACCTCGGGAAGGTCTGGCTTAGACCCATTACAGAGTGAAAATGCTCCTTCTTGATCAAACGACATCTAGGTAGCTAGTTTCTTGCCACATAAACTTCATTCCCCTTAATGATCTTGGACTCAATTTGCATGTAGCAAGCCGCTACATCTTCCTCGTCAGTAAGATCGGGGACTCGTATGTTCAGTTCAAAGTTGGGCTCAACATTTGGCCACACTAATGCTAAGGAACCCCAGACGCCGTCGAAGTAAATGAAGGCGAACTCAGAAGCCCTTCAGAGAGGTAGGGAGGTCTAACACCGTTTGATACCCCTTATGAACCTTGAACCACCACCATCCGGGCCCATTGTCTCCCGCCATCATTTTCCAGGAGTTTGTACATATGCCTCCACAGGGTGAGGGTCGCTTGGACATTCAACATCTCTTAGAGAGGCTAAACGAAATCCCTCCCCAAGAATTAGGGGAAATCTGACGAACTGTCAGGTTATAGACATTTGGAAGCTCCTTTACAAAGAGGGTCAAAATAAATTGGAGCTCCATCTCCATGGCCTTGTAGTAGGATGCGGTACATCCAAGAAGCGAGGTCAAGATGGTGTGCAAGGCCTCTGGTGGGACGAGAATATGGTAATTATCCCTTATATGAAACCTGGCGGCCCCAAGGATGCTCCATGATCAAGCGCCTTGATCAGCTCTGGAAGGGGAAAGAAAGTGCATGGACCCTCGACATGGTCACCTTGAGTACACCATAAGAAAGATACTTGTCTAATTAACTCCTTAAGGAGGGATACACTAGGAACACCTGCTAACGGTAGGGAACGATGACCTCGGCCTCCTCCTCCACTAATGACGAGGGACTCAAGCAAGAGATGGTGTCTAGGTAACTTATTAAAGTCGACACCAGCGTCATTCCTACCCCATCACCTCATCGGATAGATTATATTAGGAATGTGAGGTGGGCGGGGGGGGGGTCACTGGTTCGAACGAACCTATCATTAGTTATGGACAAGGGAGTCGACCGATATTTATTTAAAGAAAAGAAAGGACCATAAAAGGAAAGTATTAGGAGCATACCTGGTCGGATGAAGAAGCTTTTGAGGACTGAACTTGAATATTAAGAGATTTTGGAGAATTTTTGAGAGAAGAAAGTAGGTAAAATGAGCAAATGATCCTATTTTCTCTCTCTTCATCCGTATATATGTAGCCAAACCTTGGGGGGAAGCGCTGCGACGATCCCCCGCGTTACTTAAATGGGCATTTTAGAGAGGCCGAACTAGACCTATCCAATCCACAACATAAGGCGTCGGGGAGGCGAAACGTCAAAATTTTCCCAATAACCTCCAGTCAACTCTTAACTAGGACGAACCCAAACTCCCAAGTATCCAAGATTCCCATGTGGCATTTCTGGTCAAACATATCCGCTTGGGCCAATAATCGCTATCTGCCTTTTATCATAGAAAAACACAAGTACGAGAAGGCACCCACTTGGGCAGGAGGGGGCTCATTAGTCCCTTATCCGAGTGGTGTCCGACCCACTCGGTCAGCAAGAAAGCCCTACTCCTTTGCTGAGCCACTCCCCGACTTAGCCAAATATGGCAAAGTACAAATTGGCACCCATTCGATCAGTATGCGCTCATTAGCCCCTCATCTGAGTGTCTGGCCCACTTAGCTAGTAGGAGATCACTACTCCTTTGCCGAGTCGATTCCATTCATTGCGAAATGTGGTTAAGTACAAATCGACACCCACTCGGACAACATGGGGATCATTAGCCTCTCATCCGAGTGGCGTCCAACTCACACGGCCAGTAGAAGACTCCTACTCCTTTGCGGAGTCACTTTCACACTTGGCCAAATATGGCTAAGTATCAATTGACACAACTCAGACAGCATGAGGCTTTTTAGCCCCACATATGAGTGGCGTCTGATGAGTCTTAAAATATATACTGTAAGTGCACGATGTCCATCTATTGCAACGGTATTAAAAGAACCGTTGTGTTAGCTATCTTTAAACCATTGCCTTTGATCGAAAATGTAGATCTAAGAACCAAAATAAGGAAATTAAATTAGAGAACGAAGAAGTAAATTACATATTGAATATTTACAATATTGAAATAAACGCGAACCCGAGGAGGTTGGCTGCCCATCACCTGTCACCTCAATGCCAAGTACAGCATTCCTATCAGCCTCTAGCTCAAATCTCTCCATCCATGCATCTAACGCATCTGCAGCACGCTCACTGTCCTCTCCCTAGTTAGCCTCCTTTTGTGGGTGAAAAGGGGCATCAGACTCCGATGAATGATCGCTCGAATCGTCACTAGCCACATCTGTAGCATATACATATAAACAAGAAAGAGTGTTAACGAAATTTAAAACAATATACATCATCACATTATTGTAACAAAATCCAAAACAAGTCAAATTACTCATATAAAACATTTTTTACCTTTAATTTTGGTCAATAGGTTGCTCGATGACTGTTATACCTTCTTGGTGATCCATTCGCATGTAACTATTTTCAGTATCAGACACATTCATCATATCATCATTTAGGATTGAGAAGGGGGGATATCATCAAACTTATCATATTCTTCTTTGTCGTCAAATGGTTCTTCAGGATATCATCAAACCTACTCGTAAAATTCGCCTTTTACCATTAACAACAATGCACCACTGAGTGTCTACAGGATCAGATACATAGAACACTTGTTTTGCTTGCGATGCGAGGATAAAAGGTTCTTCAGTGTCACGCAGACGACTCATATCGACTAGAGGAAAACTGCACTCATCCCTTTGCAAACCACGTCTATTATCCGCCCACTTGCATCGAAAAATAGGCATAGTGAAGTCACAATAATTGAGCTCCCATATTTCTTGAATGATCCCATAATATGATTGTGTAGCATCAATCGGAGTTTTATCCTTTGCACTCGCATACTCCGTAGATGATGCAATCGTTGAAACCCCACAATTCTGGACCACCTCTGATTTCTTATCCTGACGTTCAGTGTAAAAGGTATAACCATTGATATCATATCCTTCATACGAGTTAAAACTGTCACGTGGACCGTATGCCAACCACTTAATTGTATCAGGTACATGATGGTTGTTTGCAGACAATTCACCAATTAATTTATTGTGAAACCAGTCAATAAACGACCTGTTATGCTCATTCATCAATGCCCTCTCCCCTTTTGACGGATTTTTGTGACGCAATTCACACATATGTCTTTCTAAGTATGGATTAACTTCAGTAACATGGTGCAACACGAAATGATGAGCTTTATGCAACTCACCCAATGAAGGTGCAATATGTCGCACTCCGACCCCACCTTTGCCTTCTAATCTACCCTCGTGTCTGGACTTTGGAAGACTTATCGTCACAGCCTTAGCAAAATAAGAAGAACAATATCGTCCAACCTCTTCGGCAATTGTTCCTTGAATAATACTCCCCTCTAGTCGTGGTGGATTCTTCACTTTCTTTTTCAAAGAACCCATATGTCTCTCAAAAGGGTATGCCCACCTTAAAAACACGGGACCACACAATTTAATCTCCCTTAACAAATGAAAGACTAAGTGAACCATAATGTCAAAAAAAGAAGGTGGAAAATACATCTCAAATTGACAAAGAATGATCACCACCTCATTTTGCAAAGCATCCAACTTATCAGGATCAAGTACCTTGTTGCATATGGTATTGAAAAATGAACACAACCTCGTGATAGCAAGCCTGACATGTTGTAGAAGAATCCCACGTATTGCAATCGGCAAAAACACTTGCATCATCACATGACAGTCATGAGACTTCAACCCAATTAATTTCAGATCAGTCATAGAAACAAGTCTTCTCATATTAGATGAGTATCCAGTGGAAACCTTAATACCGTATAAACACTCACAGGACAATCGTTTCTCTTTCCTAGACAATGTATAGCAAGCCGGAGGCAAATACGTTGTTGTTCCCTTTCCTTTCTTAGCGTTTTCCTTAACCTTTGGCCATAAATTAGGCCGAATCTTCAATTTCTCCATATCTCTACGAACCTTAAGACCATCCTTAGTCTTTCCTGGCATATTCAACAGAGTACCGATAATTGCATCACAAACATTTTTTTCAATATGCATTACGTCGAGACAATGTCTAACTGGTAAGTATTTCCAATGAGGAAGTCTCCAGAATAGACTCTTTTTTCCAAATGACACCATCGTCTTCCGAAGGTTTAACCCCCTTACCAAATACGGTTCCCATCCCCTTAACACGATGATAAACTTCTTTTCTAGTTAACGATCTAGGAGCTGGAGCATTTTCAACAAACTCGTTAATGGTGCTTTTTTGTTTCGATATGGATGAGAAACTATATAGGAATTGCCTATTAATGATATAGACATGTTTCCCACAATGTGGCAAATGTGTAGCCTCCATACCATTCTCACAAATGGGACATGCCTTTTTCCCTTTGACCTTATACCCTGATAAATTCCCATAAGCTAGATAATCATTTATAGTACAGAATAACATAGCACGAAGCCTGAAATCTTCATTAGAATGCGAATCAAACACCATAACACCTTTGTCCCACATCTTTTTGAGATCTTCGATGAGAGGTGCAAGATATATGTCTATATTATTTCCCGGCTGCTTAGGCCCAGAAATTAAAAGAGACAACATAATATATTTCCGTTTCATGCACAACCATGGAGGAAGATTGTATATCACTAAAAGAACATGCCAAGTACTATGTTGACTACTCAAAGTACCGTAAGGGTTCATTCCGTCCGTACACAATGCAAGTCTCAAGTTCCTAGCTTCCTGACCAAAGTCTCTATATCTGGAATAGATAGCTTTCCATTGAGGAGAATCTGCTGGATGCCTAAGCATCCCATCTTTCTTTCTGCGATCAGCATGCCATCTTAGGTTTAGTGCATCTTCTTTGATAGAAAAGAGCCTCCTAAACCTTGGCATAACTAGAAGATACCACAACACTTTCGCAGAAGGACCAGTATTGCCCGGTCCGGGCACAACCCCATCCGGCAATTTGTAGCGGGACTTACCACACCTCGGGCATTCATAGAGGCCCGCATACTCATTTCGATACAACATGCAATCATTCGGGCATGCATCGATCCGCTCATATTTCAAACCCAAAGGACACATTAATTTTTTGGCATAGTAGGTAGATTTTGGTAACAAATCACCCTCAGGAAGCATATCTTGTAAAGCTTCTAAAAGTTCTGTGAAGCCTACATCAGTCAAATTATGTTTCACTTTTATGTTGAAAAGAGATAAAACCCCATTCAATTGAGTGTATTTTGTACACCCTGGATAAAGGGGTTTCCCAGCAGCTTCAGACAAACTGTCAAACACTTGTGGCCACTCATTAAAATGGTCACGAGCCCCTTCCAACATCTCACCTAATCGATCACCAAACTCTTCCTCCTCAGTATCACTATTATCTCCGTTGTCATTTTCATCACCTACTACATCATCACCTTCAATCCTAACATGATCTTCTATTACAACTTCATTCTTAACACCGACATTCGACATATCAATCTCTAATGAATTACTAGTGCCAACATCAACATTAACCCTATCCTGAGCATATTTTCCCTGCTCACCATGCCATAACCAAATATAATACTCATCCCTAAATCCACGACGAATAAGATGATCCCTTATGGTCATAATATCATAAATCATATTCACATTGTAGCAATCAACACATGGACAATAAATCTCAGCCTCGCAAGTAAGTCGTTGATGTTCTACAACACGTTTACAATATTCATTCACACCTTCTACAAACTCCAACCTATTCCGCTTTCCATACATCCAACTTCGATCCATTTCTAAAAACCCCAACACATACATACAAATTATTATCAATTAAAATTCACATAACTCCAAAACAACAAACTAATATTCAATGCATGCTTCCATTTGGTCCTTATCACTCCAACCTAACCCATCCTTAAACGTCCAATCCCACTAGTGAATGCATGTATCATCTTTGATTCTAAGTAAAATTCGCAGCATTTCCCTTCAGTTCTCCAAGTACACAATAAAGATAAGGGAAATTCCCACTGGTAACCCTGTACTGTGGAACAATTGCAATGGTAAACCGTTTTTCTTTTGAGTTTCAAAAATAACCCTATACTTAGTAATATTATACAACTGTGACATTAATGATGGTTTAATCGTTACTTCAACCATTAGTATATATACTAATGGTTGAAGTAACGATTAAACCATCATTAATGTCACAGTTGTATAATATTACTAAGTATAGGGTTATTTTTGAAACTCAAAAGAAAAACGGTTTACCATTGCAATTGTTCCATAGTACAGCGTTACCAGTGGGAATTTCCCTAAAGATAATTGTTTATCTTATATGTACCCGAAGAACAAATTAGGGAAATGACTAACCGTATTTCACTTAGAATCAAAGAATCAACACACATTGACCAACTAAGTGAGATGTGACGTTTAAGAACAGTCCCAAAACGGGGACTATTCAAGACTTACTCCTAATGAGTAAGTCTTGAACGGGTATCTAGGCAATATGATGTACATAAAAACAATCGATTCAAGCGATTCCAAGTATTCACCAAACAATAATCGCATTCAAGCGATTTCAAGTTATCATCAAACAACAAGTACCAAACCATTCCTTAGATTTCTCTTCCCCTCCCATTGGTGAGTCTATCAATATAAAGGTATTGCATGCATATCACTTTAAACAAAGAATTGCAAAAACATCACAATAACTTAAGCATAAACAATCCCGTATAACATATTAGCGCATACAAAAACTAAAGCAAAATTATCACAAAAACATATTTTAATACTCAAATCTTATAACTAAGCATATATATACTTTATAGTAATTATTTTAAACTACAATTTAAGCCAAAAATTTATTAAAACACTAATTAAGAAAAAAAAAAACTAACCTAAGATGACAAAACGGCGAGGAAATAGCTTGAATGCACCGGAAATTGAAGGAGAAGCACCGGAAATTCAGAGGAGAAGCGCCGGAGGAGAAGCACCGCAGGAGAAGCACCGAAAATTTGAAGTGACGCCGGTGAAATAGAAGCGGAGGATCAAATTCGTTGGAGCAACGAAGGAGAGAAGCGGAGGAATTCGAACTCGCCGGAAAACGAAAGAGGGAATCTTTCGCCGGAAATTTGTTGCAGACGTCGTCGGAAGAACGAATCTTTCGCCGGAGGAGAGAGAGAGTGTGTGTGAGAGGGTCGAGAGTGTGAGGGAGACTAAGAGAAAGTCGACAAAACCCGCCCCCTTTTTTTTTTTTTGCTGGCCAGCTAATATTGCTGCGGTTGCCACGTAGGACCGTATTAATATATTAAAAAAGTATTTTTTTTTAATATATTGCTGCGGTCCTACGTGGAAACAACAACAATATTAGATGTTATGGGCCCCACATGCTTTTCAAAATTTATCTATTGAACAATATTGCTGCGGTTTTTGGCGGGAACCGCAGCAATATTGTCATTTTCAATTTTTTTTTATTTTTTTTTTTTGCGTGTTATATTGCTGCGTATAGGTAAAACCGCAGCAATATCAGCGCAGCAAATAGCATTTATTCTACTAGTGTCATTTTATATTCTTTGCTCATTTTAGGAAGTTTTTGCTCATTTTAAGTGGTTCTCATCATAAGAGGGTTCTCACTAGAAGCCAACCCTACATGTATATATCTATTTAGGTGATGAGGAACAATGGGTACCATCATGTTAGAATAAATGAACGAACAATTGTGATGCTTTTAGAGTTAGATGAAACATCCATGTTTTTTCTCCTTTGTGATTTATTTTTTACATTTCCTACTTCATCCAAAAATAAAGCTTACATGATTTCTCCTTCGTAACACATTACTCTCCTAACTCCTTCACTGGAAGATCGCTTGATTTCTCTCTTATAATCTCAATTTTTTTGGCGATGCAAGAAATTTTGAAGATATATGGGAGAAGAAAGTTATTATATTGAAATTTTACTGCAATTTTCGAAATATTAAGTTTTTATTTGAAATAAGCATACATATGATTGTTTTTGCAATTTTGTAAAAGTGACTTGATGTGATTAAGCATTACAAATTTGTAAAATCCAAGTAATTAGGAAATTGGCGTGATTTCGAAATATATGTGATATCGTTATTAAACAATTGAATTGATGTGATTATGAAATTAGGTGATTTTGATTAGAGTGAGAAGACTTAGTTATCATAGTTACAATTTTTTTTATCAGAGTTATGCTATTATTTGTTAGCATTCTTGATTATGCGGCTTGATTTACCAAGAACATAACTAGTTCAACTACAAATGTCATGTTTAAAGTTATAAGAAATACTAATTAAAGTTATACACCAATATTTATTTTGAATCATAGGAAGTAGTTAAAAGAGTTGGCATTTTAGCAATATATGTATAGAGTTATAACATTTCTTGTTCAGATTATGCTCACTTATTTTTAGAGGTATAGGAACTAGTGGTTAGTGTTATACCAATACTTCTTTAGAGTTGTAGGAAGTAGTAGTTTGAGTTATAACAACTCCCTTGCTTTCGTATTCTTGTGCCTGTAGCTTTTTATGCCATTTAGTTTTTTAGAAGTTTGTTTTGAATCCTTCAGTAAAACATTAAATGTAAATAATTAAGATGGTCACTGCAACACAACTTACTAGTTTTTCTATTACTTAAAATACACTGGTGGTTGTGATCTTAATAATGTCCGCCAAACCCGAATTGGTTGACAAAGCATCATCGAGAGCCAAGTCAAGAAGATATTAAATTTGAGAAGAATGTGTGTGGACAATTATGGAATATCGTCTTTTTTTTCCTATGAATTTTTTATTTTTGGCTGGTAATTGATCTATAAAAATTGAAATGGTTTTCCCATATAATTGGTAAAGGGTGAACATATGGATTGAGGTAAATGGTGGAGTTGGTCCAACAAATGCGTACATGGTACTGATTTTGATAAACTTCTTGCTATATGCATGCATGCAAATGACTAATCCATTGAAGTTGAAGTAGTTTAGGGAAGCAATAAGAAAATATGGTGCACATGATAATTTGTTCTTGGCTTATTGAACTACAGGATACTGATCCAAACTTTCATTTCTGGTCAGTATTTATAATTTTTGAACAACAATTTTTGTTGGGTTATTACCCTAATTTCGTTGTCCAAAGTCAAACTCTATGTCAGAGTGTCCTTGTCTTGTTTTTTTTTTTTTTTGAGTTATCTAGTTGATATGCATCATGATGATGCATCAACTAGAGAACTTCAAATAATGAGACAATAATGTCGGCATATGTAGGGTATTACAGTAGAAAAATCTAGATAGTTCCAACACTTTTGGTTTTTTGTTTGTTCTAATTTATTTTCAATCTTTTATTTTTTGGCATGATCCCACCGTTTTTATGTAATTTATCTATTTTTCAATAAAAGATACACACCTACTCTTATTAGCACATCTATTTTTTTTAATTAAATAACATATAAAGTTCTCATATTACAACTTATTATCTTAAACTATGTGTCTCAGCAAGTGTTCAGATCTTTTAAGGATGAAGGGAGTATTAATATATATTAATCCTATAAAATAAAATATATTTCATTTTGAATAAACAAATGTTGCTAAAACTAGAATTTGTCCATTCTTAATTAGTTGTTATCCTTCACTGTTGAAAAAATTATCGGCGAAGTGATGGAACATGCTAATATCATCACATCCAAAATAGTTCATATTGTAAGCTATCAAAATTGAATATGTTTGCACTTATTATATTACATATATAAAATGATAACACAACTATTCACGTGAAAATTTCATGATTAGGTATTTTTTTCAATAGTCGCATCTGGACAAGACTATTGTCTTTGCGCAACCTTAGGATTCGTACAATTAACTTGATAGATACGAAAATACTTAAGAACAAAATCTCCTTCTAGAAGAATTACAAGAACGATCCTACGACTATGGTAGTATATAATTATATTCATAAGTATACAAACTTAGATATCATCCACTATTCATTTCACATCTTTTAGTTTAGAGGATTTGCAAGGTTCTTTTATGACGAAATCCCGTAACTGATTAATTAGTGGTTTCAAAATGATTTTTTTACTAAACATTATATTATAAAAGTTTGATATAAAGATCAGTTTTTGGAACAACACACTTTCAAATTCATAACATATTATTAGGTTATTCAGAACATATTGTCCTTTAATATTAAACGTAGAACATAAGTATAATAATAGGATTTGTATAAATTTTGTTGTTTATAATATTTAAATATATTTTATTACATAGTGATCAATTTGTAAAGATTGAGGTTAGAATATTGTGGGAAGATTATTGCACATAAAAGAAATTAAAAATATCACATTTTAATATCAAAGTTAAGGGAATGGGGCTATCAAATATGATGTTATTTATGATGTAATAGTTTAAGTGTTGAACTTCTTGTATAGTTACTTTATTAGATGGCAATCTCACGTTTGGAATATGAAAAAATAGGTTGAAATTTATATTTTTGTTGCTTTAAACAAGGACAATTTTTTTAGTTTGGTCATATGACCAAATAGAACAATTTGTGAATTTTAAACTTTGTGAATGGTTATCATCTATAGTTTAGATATTTTCCTTAAAGTCTGTCTTTTTTGTTCTTATTATAATATCAGTATTTGAAAAAGACACAATACTATTCATAGATTTATTTTATTTTTCATGAATTTATACATTAGGAGCATCAGAACACTAGTGCAACTATCACTAGTGGAGAAAACCCGATTCGCCTCAGTTTTGAAACCCGTAATTGCATCGGTTACGAGTTCGACCCTATAAGTTCACACGCAAATTGCTTAGATGCAATATGCGTCAGTTATGCTTTCGACTCAATTGGATAACCATTTGTGTCAAATGAAGAACATGACCTGACACAAATGGTCATTTACTGTTGCCCATGGATGCTCTTTGGTTGTGATAGGCAAAATACCCATGCCAATAGCACGTGTTGTCAAACGATCTGCCAGTTATATGCTTATCCGACGCAAATGGAACGTGCTGCCTGTCTTAGGCCAAGCTATCTGCGTCGGTTATAAAGCTTCATCTGATGCAAATGGGTTTATTTGCGTCAGTCAATGTTGATTATCCGATGCAAATTCTTCATTGTCTTTGTACCAGCTTGTATGTTTCTGTCGAAACTAATTATAACACAACAAATCAGATCTTCAATAAAAGGAAATGAACAATATATAATATTAACATATATACGAGTATTAATTTCGGCACAATCTCCTCTTTATTATGGATAACTAAGAATTTTTTGGGAATAATGTTATATGAATTAGTTAATACACTTAAAAATTAAACAAGTATCAAACTATATTACAAATAACGAACTATTTATAATATATATCTTGTGCAAATTCTCTGAGTTACTACATTAGCGGCCTATGTCAAGCATGTAACGCATCACAAAGTAGTCGCATTCCCTCCATTTGGGTTTTTTGAGCACACTACACCAGCAGTAAGATATATATTAGAATCTTAAATAAAAGCCGAAATAAAATTTGTGTAGATTCAAACACAGGAAATATGAGAATTATACCTTTATACTTTTCCAAGACAATGTAGTTCCACCATTATATCCTTCAAGGCGCTTGAATTTTTTAAATAGGAAAAGTATAGAATTTTTTTCACAATTACTATGAACACTTATATTTTATTGAAAATATCACAAAGTGCATGTTCATTTGTATCCTTATAATAGTCTCTTTCTTGTGAAAAAATCAAGCATATATACCTCTTTCTTAAATAGAGAAAGTACAAGTAGAATTTAGTGATCCTGAGGCATGACAAGCAAATTGTGATGTCCATCTAACCACAAATTTTCTTATGATTAAACAAAATGAAGTTCAATTTAACTTTCAGACTTCTCATGATAAGAAAATAGGATGAAACGCCTAAATTGCTTATGTTTCATTAACATTGACATGTAGTTGACCAGGACATCTGGAGAATTATATATCATGGTCTCCAAAATCATACTCGAATGTATGAAACCAACGCTACCCTTTCCATGCTCGTTAGAACAATCTCGCAAGTCCCTACACTACAAATACTTATACTTAGGAAATATACTAAAGATAAATGTCAATGTTATTTTACAGCTTGAGAAATCTCATATCATAAAAACTTGCAAAATGGAAACTTTAAGCCATTCTCATGTGAAAAGTTAAACAACATCTTGTCGCGTGCCAAAAGTATTGTGATTTTTCTTGTAGTTGAAAGTATTATTCCTCTGAACTAGTAAACTAAAAGACATATATGAGGGCCTGCTGCTAAAGAAGTTGCACATATACTTACACTGATCACTCAAATTCTCCAATGCCAAAAATAAGAAGAGGGTCTTTTTGGGGCATTAAAGCAACTCATCTGTATAAGGATCATTACCAACCATTTATTTCTTCTTCTTCTTACTCACTTTCCTTAGAAATATAGTCCTAATTAAAATTGAATTATTTTTAAGTCATATTATATATATGTTTACATTACTTAGCATATAAATCGCAATTTGAAATCTAAGTTAACTTACCATATGAAACTAATCAGACCAAGTATTTTGGCCATTGTATGAATGTACGTGTGCTTGATTAAGCTTCATAATGAATGGAGTAGGTAGTGGAACCGGAACATCTTTATAATACTCAAAGTAATTATCAACAATCACTTTTACAACCCCGCGTATTCAGGAAGACTCCATTTATGGATGAACGATAACCTCACCTACAACAATCGACATCGAGCCATCCGCTGATGGCAAATGACAGGAAACGTGATGCTTGACATTCAATGAAGGTTAATAAACTAAGAAAGAATATTTTCAATTAATATGTAGTTTTGAAACTATATTATTTGTGTTGTAGAATTTTATACCTCTTTAATTAGCAAATTTTTTCTTGGGATATGTTTTTAAATTCATGTTTTACTTGTGACATTTTGTTGTTGTCTTTTCATAGGAAAAAGGAAATAAAGAGTAATATAAGAGGAAGAAGAATGTCAAATTCTGACGATGTCTTCAAAAGAGTTGATGTTGCAAAAACAAGAATGGTAGACTATGTTTTTCGAGAAGGAGCACAAGAGTAATTACTCAAACTTCCTCTTGTTTCGTATTACTAGCTATATTTTCAACAATATAATTATTTTAGTTTGAAAAAATTCAGTGAAATTTGTACAATGACAAACAAACTACATTTATGAAAAACCAGATAACATGTCTTCCGGGGAACAATCAACTATTCAACAACATCATCGATGCTTGGGTCCTTATTCTTAGTGCCGAAGATGGAAAAAGAACTCTAACTTCAATCAATAGTTTTTTTTTCTTCTTAATAATAGAGCCATAAGAAAGTACACTCTTACATATGATAGTTTAGAAGAACACTCTTTAGATATTACTTATCAAAACATTCTGTAAATGTTTTGGAACATAAAGATGAGTTTTGGAATTCAATGATTATGTTTTTAGGTAGTATGCTTACAATTTTATTTGTTTGATGATTTTTTTCTATAACATATGAAGTATCCTTAGAAAAATATAGCTCATGTTAAATATATAACTTAAGTTTGATATTCAAAACATATGATATACATTTTAGAATGATATAAGTAGTAGTTTAGAACATGATTCAATTGTTCTTAATTCTTTTTCTATGTCAAATTTGAAACATCAACACTTGATTCTCGAACATTATATCTAATACTTAATTAGAACTAAAACATTATTTTAATTTGATTTAAAAATATTTTGTGTACGGTTAATCCTCTTCTTCAACTGCTACATTCGAAGAAAGATTTCCTGCACTGTTAAAAAAAAAATGGGTGAAGAGATGGATCATGCTAATATCATCAGATCCAAAAGGGTTCTAAGCTATCAAAATTAAATACGTTTACACTGATGATCTTATGTAATCCTCCGTAAATTTATGATTTTATAAATATATTTCAGTATATATATATATATATATATATATATATATATATTATATAATATATATATATAAAATATATATATATTATATATATATATATATATATTTATATTTATATTTAAATAAAATTTAGTTTAAAATGATTTATTTATTTAAAAGGTTGACTATTTTGAAAGTCAAAGGAATTATTTCAAAGATTAAATGACGTTAAAATATTTTGTTAAAGCATGCTTAAAATATTTGAAATACTAATTGGAATTAAAAAAGGATTTTAAATGGGTTTGAGGAATTCAAATACTAATTGGACTAGCAAAAGGAACTTCTAGTAATGTTAGGAGTTTATTTACCAATCCGATTCATTATCCTATCCTACTTAGGATCCGATTACCTTTTCCTAATCCCAAAAAGGAAAGCTTGCCTATAAATATCATTAAGCCCAAATATTTTACCCACAATAATAAAATTTCTCTCCTCTCCCTTCCACGTGATTTTTTCTTCTCTCTTCTTCTTTCTTTCTTCTTCTTCTTCAAGAAAAAATTTATTTTTCACCAAGAAATACCACAACTCCACAAACACCACCACCACGGCCAACCTGTTGCTCGCCGCTGCCCTAGGTGCTGCAGGCGCCTTTCCCTCTTGTTCTCTTCTTGTGTTGGTTTGATTACTTTTCTTCTTCCTCAAGTTTTGATTAAAGATTATGTTTTTATGTTTTATTTAAGTACTAATTATGATTAGACGCTATAATTTAATGTTTTAATGACGAATCTACGATTATATAAATTATGAATTGAAAGAATAAAAATTCATGTTTGATTATTATGTTTAAATTGGATTTTTAATTATCAAAACATGAATTTTTAGGGTGTTAAAGATCGGAAAATCATAGTAGCATGTTATAAACTATGACATTGATTTAACTTATGAATTTAAGCACATTTAAGTATGTTTAAAGGGAGTTTTAATAATTTATAAGTTGCTGGAATTTTAGAAAGATTGTTATTAATGGAGTTTTATGGGTTTTCATGACTAGAAAGTAGTACTATACTTGGGAATATGAATAATTGAAGTTTTAATGATAAATACAATTTTAAATATTTTTAAAGGAAATTTAAAGTGTTTTAAGTTGCTGGAATTTATTTGGAGTATTAATTATAAATTCTATTTGTTGTTTTAGGCGGAGATTACTCTGTAGGCGACTTCTAAAGTGTTAAAAGTGATCTATCAATTTGTCTACACAAGGTACGTACATACCTATGTGTTGTTTGATGTAAGATCGTGATTTTCGGAAGGAAAATTTATGTAATATCATGAATACTCTTCCTAAAGTTAAAATGTAATAGTGTTGTGATATCCTGAGTAGAACTTCTATTATTCTTCTCGAATACTCGTCCTAAAGATAAAATCTTATGATACTAATAAATTGTATGTCACACATATCCATACATTTCAAAGTTTTATCACACATATTTAATGTTAGGAAATCGGTGTTGTAGTTTGATTAATGCGGAACAGAAAATCAATGAAATAATGAAGGTGAGAAAAACTATAAAGATGAACAAACAAATAACACAAGAATTTACGTGGTTCAGTCAAATTTGACCTACATCCACAGATGGGGGATTAGAGCTTCTTCACTATAATGGAGAAAATCAGAGAGAATAATACAAGGAGTCCTAAATCTAGAGGCTAAAAGTGTTTCATAAGTTGTGTCAATAATAATGAACACTAGGAAGCCCTTTAATAACAAAGGAACCCCGTACAAACCCTAAAAGATAACTTTAAAACGAAAAAATATCGAAAAACGCGTTTAGCGTTCAAAACTGCGCACCGCCCGACCCGGTCGGGCCCGAGACGAAACAGTTTCGTCAGTTCTTCGTAAAACAGTCATAACTTTCTCGTTTCTCATCGAAATTGGGCATATGACCTATCGTTGGAAAGCTCTTTGAACAAGCTATCACCTTCAAGTTGAATCACATCAAAATCCTTTATATATTGGGAGATATGTGCATTAAAAGTTAGCCTTATGCCATTCACAAGATTTCAAGTCATAATTAACAATCTCCACCTTGACTTGAAACCGAACAAACAAGGTAACTCCACCTTGAACCAAAAATGATGCTCAACCAAACACCATAGAACCTCCACCTTAAACAAAATTCCTTAAACCTACCCATTATAGGCAATCCAGAAAACAGACATCTTCTATAATTGTGTACCAATGCGTCTTCGAACACAAAATCCGTATACAAAACCATCACATGGCCTAGATCGAGAGTATAAAGTCACCAACGCCAAGCATGCTTCGTCAAATTGACCGAACTCTCTTCAAACAGTTCTTCATCTCAACAACAAACTCAAAATCAAATCTAGAAACTGAATGACAACAATACTTTCTAAATTGCAATATTACTTAATAAACACAAAAGTACCAAATTTGAGATAAGAAATAGCAAAACTAGAACAAAATCTAATGCATAACCAAGATTGTTACTTTATTACAAACTCAAAAACAATCTATCATAGTCTCCAAAAAGAAAATCCACACGGTTTCTCGTTTTACCAAGAGATCTCAAAAGGGAACCAATCTAAGAGATCGTAGAAATCGCAGCCCCAAATCTTGTAACCCTAAAGTGCAAGATCATCATCAGAAACAGCGTCGACAATATTTGCAGATTTATCCTCATTGGACCTTTTCTCCATTTTTCTTCTTTAATTTCCAACACTCAGATTTAATATGAACTTTCACATGACAATAGTTACAGATTTTGCCAGAATTCTTTCCACCATGAGTAACCAAAGCATTTGTGTGACCAATTATTAGATTTATTAACCAATTATTGTCAATTAAATCTCTTGAGTTAAGGCCTCCTTAACATTCTACAAACTCAAATCATCTTTACCATATAATAAAGTATCTCGAAAGTGCTCATAAGAAGGTGGTAAAGAACACAACAACGTAATATCATATCATCATCATCGATCTCAACATCGATGTTTTGCAAATCCTAATTATAAGAAGAAATCATCTAAATGAGAATCAACGGTTTACCTTCTACTAGACGAAGATCATGAAGTCTAGATTTTAGTAGTAGACGGTTGGTCACAGAATTTGTCATATAGAGTGACTCCAACTTCAACCACAAACCCGCAGCAGTTGTCTCTTTGGCAACCTCTCTCAAAACTTCATTAGAAAGACTTAAATGAATCGCTGAGAGTGCCTTCACATCTATCTCCTCCCACTTCTCATCCGTCATACACGAAGGCTTTTTGGACGCACCTTCTAGAGCCTTGTGACAACCACTTTGAACCAGGATGACTTTCATCTTTAATTGCCATAGGCCAAAATTTACTTGCCTATCAAATTTCTCAATATCAAATTTCATTGACATAATCAAAAAATTAAACTTGTTCTATAAACACCTAAGATCTTAAACAACCAGGCTCTGATACCAATTTGTTAGGAAATCGGTGTTGTAGTTTGATTAATGCGAAACAGAAAATCAATGAAATAATGAAGGTGAGAAAACTATAAAGATGAACAAACAAATAACACAAGTATTTACGTGGTTCAGTCAAATTTGACCTACATCCACAGGTGGGGATTAGAGCTTCTTCACTATAATGGAGAAAATTAGAGAGAATAATACAAGGAGTCCAAATCTAGAGGCTAAAAGTGTTCATAAGTTGTGTTAATAATAATGAACACTAGGAAGCCCTTTAATAACAAAGGAACCCCGTACAAACCCTAAAAGATAACTTTAAAACGAAAAAATATCGAAAAACGCGTTCAGCGCTCAAAGCCGCGCACCGCCCGACCCGGTCGGGCCCGAGACGAAACAGTTTCGTCAGTTCTTCGTAAAACAGTCATAACTTTCTCGTTTCTCATCGAAATTGGGCATATGACCTATCGTTGGAAAGCTCTTTGAACAAGCTATCACCTCCAATTTGAATCACATCAAAATCATTTATATACTGAGAGATATGTGCATTTAAAGTTAGCCTTATGCCATTCACAAGATTTCAAGTCATAATTAACATTTAACTCTCATGATATAAAATGTCTCATAATCTATTCTTATAATTTAGAAACAAAAATCATTTTATAACTTCTAATTATGAGTTTATATTATAATTATAGTGTATGCTTCCTCTAATACTATGACTTGCTAGTTAATCTCATATATTGATGGTTGAACCCTTCATACTTAAACTTGTGATTTTCTAGTAACCTAACAAGTTTAATAAATTATTTGGAAACAAAATTATTACCTGTAATTATTTGTGTTCCATACTTTATTCCCCTTTTTCGTCTCACTTATTTGTTTGAACTTCATAATCCCAGTTATATAACTTACATCCAAATTAACCTTAGATCTATATTTCCATCATTATGAAATTTTATCACTGGTTCTTAAGCGCTACATTACACAACATTTGTAATTTTCCAACTTTCCATTATGAACCTTACTCTTCTTGTTACAAGATTCTCCATTCGAATATAGTTTCTTACAACTTAGATACTACGACTCATAATACTATTTTTCTACTCCTTCAATCCATAATTCATCTTTTGACTATAATACTACTAATCTAAACCTCACATATCCAATTTACTTCTCAATACTTGATTTACGTTAACCCAAAATTCACAACTAATCTACTCAACATGTTTTAAAACTCATGAAGTTCTTGTAGGAAATTCTGTGAATCTACTTAACGACATTTAATTCTAAAACTTACTTTCAAATTACAACCTTTACTTGACTTAACTTTCCCAAAAACAACATACATTCCGAAGTAGAAGTTTCAACAAGCAACTTATCTTACGACCACTCCAAGATAAATTTTTAGTCTTATAAAATCCAATTCCAAATATAGTTTCGAAAATACCTCTTATAATTTTAACTTTTGATATAAACTTCTTTCCTTTAGAAAAATAGAATTAGAAAGCTTGATTTATAACTTTATCAATTTAGACGTCATCTACTACCCCAAGACATTTATTTAGTAATTATCATATATCCAAATTTAGAACTAAATCTTCCACAAGCTATAATTTGTATTATACATACATACCATCTCCAAACAATAGTTTACTTTTGAAATTCTATCATCAAACTCTTAATGACCCAAATAGTCGCAAGTCTGCTAAACTCATAATAAGACAGATCCCAAAATCCTGTATTATAGCCAAACCTTTAACTTTATATCTTCCAAAGGTCAAGTCTGCATTCCTATGAGTTGATAATCAGTATATTTAAATTCTTTGAATCGTGAACATATTTTGGAACTCCTATAACGAACATGAATTAAAAAACCTAATGTAGTACTGGTAAAAAATTCTAATGAGGCATGAAGGATGTGTGTCGATTTCGCGGACCTGAACAAGGCCTGTCAAAGACAACCACCTCTTACCCAAGATTAACAGGTTGGTCGATTCAACAGCCAGGCATGCTCTCGTAAGCTTCATGAATGCAAACGCGGGGCACCACTTAATCCCAATGACTGAACATGACTAAGTCCATACTGCCTTTGTCACAAACCAAGGGTTGTATTGCTATAAGATGATGCCATTCAGACTTAAGAATAATGCAGGGGGTATATATCAACGAACGGTGAATAAAATCTTCAATGACCAACTGGCTCGGAACATTTAAGTGTATGTTGACGACATAATCGTCAAAATCAAGGCCCGGAGAGATCATCTCTTTGACTTAACGGAAACCCTTGGATCATTAGATAGTTTCGTATGATGTTGAATCTCAATAAGTGTGTCCTCAGAGTGAAAGGAGGAAGTGGCCCAGATTTTTGGTGGATGAAACATGAATCGAGGCCAACGCAGACAAGATCAAGCAGTAATGGAGATGAAACCTCCTCGGAGGTCGAGAGGTGGATGCCTAACCGCGTGTAGCAGCCCTCAGACACTTTCTCTCCAAATCATCAGATAAAAGCCTTGTTTTTTTCAAAGCTTTAAAAAGAAAAGAGTTCACTTGGGATGAAGAAGTTGAGCAAGCTTGTCATCCCTAAAAACGCACCTATAAACCCTCCCCAAGTTGATCTCTCTCTTGTCGGCGAAACATTATTCATCTACTTGGTCATATTAGAATTGGCGCTTAGTTTCGTTCTAGTAGTCGAAAAAGGAAAAGCAGCACCCGATCTACCTCGTACGCCACGTCTTCCAAGGAGCGGAGACTTAGTACAACGGAATAGAGAAGATGGTATACTCTCCATGGCTAGTCGGAAGCTAAAGCCATACTTTCAAGCCCATAAAATCAAGGTCCTCACTGGACAACCCCTCAATAAGCTGATTGAATGCCAAAACCACTCCAACCGGATGACTGATTGGGCAGACCAACTCGCGGATTTCGGACTTGATTACGAACCAAGGAGCACAATCAGAGCGTAAGCCTTGGCAGATTTCATAACTGAGTGCACCACCAGGCCCCTAGTCGGCGAGCAAGATGATTGGGAACTGCGCGTAGACGCCTCATCCACCAAAAAAGGGTGCAGAGCCGGTTTTTAATCAAACCCCCTATCAGAGAGAAAATGGAGTATGCCGTCAAGTTTGAATTTCCGGTATCAAACAGCAAAGCGGAATATGAGGCACTCACACTTGGGCTCTAACTTTGTATTTTAGATGGAGCTATAATGTTAAAGCAAAATCCGACTCACAACTCATAGGGGTCAGGTGTCGGGAGAGTATGAAGCCGAGGATTTACTTCAGAATGTACATAGCCAAACCCAAAATTCTTCATGAAGCTGACCCAATTCAGTATTACTCACATACCCAAGTTTGAAAAATCAGCAAGCTGACACATTGGCTCGGATGGTAAGTTTATCAAAAGGGTCAGCCCCTCGCGGACCATCATGTGGGAAGTATTGCATCAGCCGAGTATCAACGCCAAAGTAGCCGTTTATGTTGATTCGGACATCGACATGGATGAAAGAAGTGGTTAAGTATATGAAAATGGGATATTACTTGAGGGCAACTAGGAAGCCGAGCGAGTCAAACATAAATCAGGATGGTTTCTATGGCATGAAAATCAGCTTACAAGAAATCCTTCACCCACCCTCTCCTTAAGTGTGTGCCCCTAGGAAGGGACTACATTCTAAGGGAAATCAACTAAGGGCGTGTAGAAGTCACAAAGGGGAAAGACCATAGCAAGAAAAGCCCTCAAAACCTGTTTTACTGTCCGACTTTGAAATTAGACGCACGAGCTAGTCAAGAGGTCCCCTCTTGCCAGATCCACTCGAACATTCCTAACGCGCCAACCATTCCCTTGATAATAATTCTAGCCTTCTGTCGTTGACAAATGGGGCATGGACCTCCTCGGACCATTCCCCCAACCTCAGGCCAGCGAAAGTTCTTAATAGTTGCGATTGGCTATTTTACTAAGTGGACGGAGGCTGACCCACTCTCTTCAATAACGAATAAACCAGTTCAGACATTCATATAGAGGAATATTATCATCTGGTCAGAGTACCAAGGTATTGTATTCAACAATGGACGACAGTTCAACAGCGATCGCACTCAGGAGTACTTTGCTAGGTTAGGGATACAAACTAACTTTTCTGCTGTGTCAAGGCTGTAGACCAACGGACTGGCCGAGTCGACAAACTATATAGTCCTCAAAGGAATTAAAAAATCATTAGAGAATGCTAAAGGAGCATGGTCGATGACCTTCTAGGAATCGTCTGGTAACTCGAAACACCATAAAAGAAGCAACAAGACATTCTCCATGCAATCTACTATGGAAGTGAGGCGGTCCTCCTAGTGGAGGTCGGCATCCCCTCACCCCGAATTACTTTCTATGAGTAACGTCTCTGCAATTTGGAAAACAACTTACCTAGTCAGATTGTAAAGACTTAACCAGTCGAAAACAGAAAATAACTCAATGAAATTCAAATACTTAACCAGTTGCACAAAATAATAGAATTACGTGTTTAATTTGTAACTTAGCCGGTTATTTAAGAAAATAGACAGTCAGTCGGACAAAATGAGTCAGTCGAACAATATTGCAAATAAGAAGATACGAAGAAAACGAGGATATTTCATTAAGTTGATACAAATAAAGCAATCAATTACAAAAGGATGGGACTCGTACAACACCTTTTTTAGGTGGTCCAGGGCCTCGTCCTCCCCCATCTTGTTTCCCACCACTCATTGTTGTAGTTATTGCAAGCCTCGGTCTGCTACAACTCATTGAACACAACTCCTTAGTTTTAACCGATTTCTCAGCTTCTCTAGCCGATCGTGGAGGTCGGTCACCTTCTGCTCAGCCTTTGTCAGCTTGGCCTCAGCATCTCCCTTAGTAGTTAATGCGAATCACGGGCAAGACAAGTCGGCTTTCTCCTTAGCCTATGATCCTGTCAGCTGGAAGTTCTTTCGATCAACCTCAATGGCCCTCCTCGCATACTTAATTTTCGGCTCAGCCATGTGATTGGACTTCTTATCCTGATAAACCTCGTTGAAGTGCTTCTTCCCCTTCGCTCTCACCACCTCCTCGGACAGGCTCACTCAATTCGAGCGACATTCACCAACCGACCAGAGAACTGTTAAGAGAAGAAACAAAATTCAGACAAAAAGTGAAGAAAAATTAGGCGGATAAAGTGAAAAGGAAAAGAAGAACTTACATTAAACCATGAGCAAAATAGCTCGTTCGTCTCGTTGTCACACGATGTCGCGTTATATATTCATGATTATGGGAGTAAAAGGTCTCTAAGGCCCGAGTTTGTCTCCTGTCCTTCTCATGGCGATTAAGCCCAGAGAAAGGCACAGCTGCAACAGTCGGCTCGATAGAAGTCCGCCTCGGCTCCTCGAAAGTAGGAGACAGGGAAGTATACTGAGGATTGCCAATGAGTTGGAAATTCTACGAGTGAAGGAAAGGGCAACCTCATTGGCTTTGGCGAAGACCCCCCACCCGGATTGGATGGGATGGTTACTTCAATAGAACTGGCATTCTTGGCCTTTTCTCGCTCAGCCTTGGCCTTAGCCACGACCTTCTTGGTCCCGATGACCTTGTCGGTTGATTGCTCCTTCCTCTTTTTTAGCTTTGGCTTCGCAGGGTCCTGGGTCAGAAAAAAAAGTCAGCGACACTTTAATGAATTTATTAAAGGAAAATTTCAAAAAAGATACTAATCTTGGAGCTGCTGACACCTGCAAGTTTTGGCCGCAATCTCGGCCCTTTGCCTGGCCGCCCTCATAGCAACATAACTTAGCTTGTCGTTCATATCAGAATTGGTTTCAATCAAATACGCTCTAGCTTGGGATGCAAGAAGCAAAAGAGAACAATTATTAAAAAAAAGAAGAATAACATAAAGCAGAGTTGACCGAAAATCAGAGCCCCACTCGGAAGTCTGGCTTAGACCCATTACAGAGTGAAAATGCTCCTTCTTGATCAAACGACATCTAGGTAGCTAGTTGCTTGCCACATAAACTTCATTCCCCTTAATGATCTTGGACTCAATTTGCATGTAGCAAGCCGCTACATCTTCCTCGTCAGTAAGATCGGGGACTCGGATGTCAGTTCAAAGTTGGGCTCAACATTTGGCCACACTAATGCTAAGGAACCCCAGACGCCGTCGAAGTAAATGAAGGCGAACTCGGAAGCCCTTCAGAGAGGTAGGGAGGTCTAACACCGTTCGATACCCCTTATGAACCTTGAACCACCACCATCCGGGCCCATTGTCTCCCGCCATCATTTTCCACGAGTTTGTACATATGCCTCCACAGGGTGAGGTCGCTTGACATTCAACATCTCTTAGAGAGCTAAACGGCAAAATCCCTCCCAAGAATTAGGGGAAATCTGACGAACTGTCAGGTTATAGACATTTGGAAGCTCCTTTACAAAAGGGTCAAAATAAATTGGAGCTCCATCTCCATGGCCTTGTAGTAGGATGCGGTACATCCGAGAAGCGAGTCAAGATTGTGTGAAAGCCTCTGGTGGGACGAGAATTGAATTATCCCTTATATGAAACCTGGCGGCCCCAAGGATGCTCCATGATCAAGCGCCTTGATCAGCTCTGGAAGGGGAAAGAAAGTGCATGGACCCTCGACATGGTCACCCTGAGTACACCATAAGAAAGATACTTGTCTAATTAACTCCTTAAGGAGGGATACACTAGGAACACCTGCTAACGGTAGGGAACGATGACCTCGGCCTCCTCCTCCACTAATGACGAGGGACTCAAACAAGAGATGGTGTCTAGGTAACTTATTAAAGTCGACACCAGCGTCATTCCTACCCCATCACCTCATCGGATAGATTATATTAGGAAGGTGAGGTCGGGGGGGGGGGGGTCACTGGTTCGAACGAACCTATCATTAGTTATGGACAAGGGAGTCGACCGATATTTATTTAAAGAAAAGAAAGGAACTTAAAAGGAAAGTATTAGGAGCATACCTGGTCGGATGAAGAAGCTTTTGAGGACTGAACTTGAATATTGAGAGATTTTGGAGAATTTTTGAGAGAAGAAAGTAGGACAAATGAGCAAATGATCCTATTTTCTCTCTCTTCATCCGTATATATGTAGCCAAACCTTGGGGGGAAGCGCTGCGACGATCCCCCGCGTTACTTAAATGGGCATTTTAGAGAGGCCGAACTAGACCTATCCAATCCACAACATAAGGCGTCGGGGAGGCGAAACGTCAAAATTTTCCCAATAACCTCCAGTCAACTCTTAACTAGGACGAACCCAAACTCCCAAGTATCCAAGATTCCCATGTGGCATTTCTGGTCAAACATATCCGCTTGGGCCAATAATCGCTACCTGCCTTTTATCATAGAAAAACACAAGTACGAGAAGGCACCCACTTGGGCAGGAGGGGGCTCATTAGTCCCTTATCCGAGTGGCGTCCGACCCACTCGGTCAGCAAGAAAACCCTACTCCTTTGCTGAGCCACTCCCCGACTTAGCCAAATATGGCAAAGTACAAATTGGCACCCATTCGATCAGTATGCACTCATTAGCCCCTCATCTGAGTGTCTGACCCACTTAGCTAGTAGGAGATCACTACTCCTTTGCCGAGTCGATTCCATTCATTGCGAAATGTGGTTAAGTACAAATCGACACCCACTCGGACAACATGGGGCTCATTAGCCTCTCATCCGAGTGGCGTCCAACTCACACGGCCAGTAGGAGACTCCTACTCCTTTGCGGAGTCACTTTCACACTTGGCCAAATATGGCTAAGTATCAATTGACACAACTCAGACAGCATGAGGCTTTTTAGCCCCACATATGAGTGGCGTCTGATGAGTCTTAAAATATATACTGTAAGTGCACGATGTCTATTTAGCAGAAACTAGAAAATACAGATCGATCCACAGTGAGAGTAGTTCTATAGATTTATGCTCAATTATTTAACTCCTTCAAGAGAGGAATTTGATTGAATAATTAATAACTAAACTAGAATAAACTAGAACACAAAATGATGGAAGTTTATCAAATAATTAAAAACCCAGGGAATCAATCGGTCCACCATGCTTATACTAATTTAATCACTACAATAAAATTCAGCAATACTTCGATTGAAGATCGAATAATTAGAGTATTTCGTTAATCATACGGTCGAGTCTTAACAAGTCCTAGATCAACATATGTTAGTACGGTCGCTCAACATAATATGACCTACCTATTGTAAAAAGCTTCATATGGCTATGATTTTTCGATTCTAACTCCTATTAACTAAACATAATTCATGATATTGCGCAAATACATGAATAAAACAAGAATAGCAAATCAATAGGGAATTACTCTAATTCAATCCAAATGTCAAAGAATATTAAACCACAATCAAATAGGTATAAACATGGCTTCTTTCACCAAACCCTAAAATAAGACTACTCATTCATGATAATAATAAACTCAATAAACATAATGTAAGAAAAAGAATTCATCAAATGAAACCAAGTAAAGAAGAATACTGAATGATTGAAGAATAATGAAAAAACAAAATCAACGAGCTTTATAATCTTCAAAGCAAAGAGTTAGTACCAAAGTAGAGAGAGAGAAAACTAATTGTTTAAACCTAAAAACACAAAATAATAAATTGTCTAATTGAAAATACTAAAAACCTATAAATAGTTTTTACAAAACCGGCTAAAAAGGCACAAATTAACCTTCCCAAAAAACTGCCCAGTCAATCGGGCCAAACCTCCTGGCCGGGCGACGATGTTCTCAAACTACGAAAAAGAAGAAATTTCGCCCGGTCGGGAGAGTAAGCAGTATTGGCTTTTTTCTCGCTCGGTTGGCCGGGAAAACAAGTCTTGGCGCCTGCTGAATTTCGTGATTCTCCCGGTCGGGTAAAACCACCCGGTCGACCGGGCGAGAGTTATTTCTCGCTCTTTTTTTCTTGCAATCTTATCTGTATCCCTTGTGCAATCTCTCAGATCTTCTATGGGCCTTATGTGACCATTGGAATTCCGTTCCGCAACTTAAATAAAGGCACTAAACGCCTAATATGCACAACAACATCTAACACACATAAACAAGTCCAAACATATCGAATCACACAAAAATTGAGCTCAAAAGAGCTCAAATCGACTATCAAAGCTAAGGGAATTGGAGTAAATAATCTATATAAAATAGATACATTAAAATCCCCCTAGCTAACCTTTTGCTTGTCCCTAAGCAAAACCATGAAAGAACATGAATATGATTGTTTCACCCCTTTAGATATGAAAACAGAGATCCAAACTTTTCAAAGATCAAAATCATTCAAGCAGGCTAAATTCAACTTCAACTGTTCAAATCACTCTAACCACTAATCAGCCAAGCAAGTAATCAAATGCGACTGCCTTACATGACATGCAAATCTTGAAAATGTGCTCACTAGTGTGTCACTCCTCTTAATTTTTGTGGCAAGCATAAAATGTTCCCGAAAACTCACCAACCTGACCATATAACCCTTCCTAGTCATACTCTCATGTGTTTAGAAAGGTATAATGTCACTCATGCTAGTCATGTCGACTCAGTAGCAACATTACTCTTTAACTTTGGCAATTTGACTCTGTATCAATCCAACAAACAAAGAACACGTGCTCAAGAGGTCTTTTCTGGGTTGTAATGGGGCTTGGGTTATGGTGGGGAAAACATTTAGGGAATGTGATGGTAAAGCCAAGAAAGGGGAGCAATTAACACCAATAATAAAGACCAAGAGAGGTTTAAACAACTTCGAAGACATCAACACACATCCAAATACACATCAAACTTTTGTTTTCAGTTCACTTTCTCATGATATTTTTTTCCAGAACGATGTGAATGAAAGAACAAAGAATAAATGCACATTTTCAACTTTTCACACTTTTGTACTCTCCTTTGAACTAACAAACACATTGGTTTTCTTTTGTTTTTTTCTTCAAACCTTTGAACTTGCAATTAATATTTTTATAATGAATCACCAATATCTGCTTATCATCACAATGCGATACACTTCCCCAAGCTAGGTTTGGGAGAGTAATCAAACATAGGGCTCAAGGCTTGTAATGTGGTTTAGTAACCAGAAAAAGTCATTAGGCTCAGCGGGGCTAGAGTGGAAAAAGACATAAAGATCAAATTCAAGGATTAACAATTATTCCAAAAGAACACCTTTATCACAACATATGAAAAATGATGACAAATGTCAACAAGTACCTTGCCAAAATCAAGATCAAAACGCTAAAGAGGAACTAACACACAAGAATAGACCGGATATAGAAATAGATTGGTGGGAAAAAAATGAATCCTCATAGACTAACCAATTCAAACAGGCAGTCAAAATAAGATCGTTATCATCAAAACTCACTTAAGGTCAAGGCAGTTAAAGGTCACATTCCAGCATCACAATCTCAAGTGCTCAACTATCCAGATAAAGAGCCAAATTATACTTTTAAAGAACATCATGGGGCACAGGGATGCAATCAATCCAAACCAATCAAATCGCATTTTTGATATTCTTTTTAACAATATTTGATTCTTTTAGGAAAACAATGAGACTAAACTAAGGAAAGCAATGGAACTAAAGTAACTACCCTAAAAGTAGTAAAAAAAGAGGGGTGTGGTTACAGAAATGCTACCCCAAGCTAAACTCGGCAATGGGTAGCATCCTGGGCAATAAGTCTCTAGTGAAAGTAGTTATGGTAGATAATGTATAGGGGATGGTGCATGGTGTACTCCGCAGTGGTTAACTATGTGTCCATGGAAGTCACGTGAGTTCGAATGGTGGTGGACCAAGCTCAAGGCGTTCCATCTGTGAGGTAAGGGACTCTTGTCCCTACTCGAGGCAGGGAAGGACCGTTATCATAGGATCTATAGGTGTGGAGGAGGAGGCTTCCCCAATGGGCTGCCTGTGGTAGGTCTGCAAATGTCACCGAGCAATGGGCACTCGACCACACATAGGAAGGAGGTACAACCATAATCTAGGTTTAAGGAGGGTCTGAGCAAGGTCATGAAGAAGGATAAACTCCTTATGAGCAATAAACCAACTAAATTTGTTGGTAGACTGCGTTGCTATCCATTTAGCATTGGTCATGTAATCAATACCAATCTCAGCGGGACTAGCTACGAAATTGCTAATGTCAAGAGTATAACCAAAATGAGTATCGATAATGAGGCTACCTAAAACAATAGGTTTCCCCCTAACACTACCATCATCAAACAAGGCAGGCAAATTAGCGACAATCCGCTTCAGTTAGGACACATACAGGTAGGGAAGGCACAAAGACTAATCATACTATGGAAACAACTAACTACCTATTAGAAAAATCTCTATTTTTTGATAGGAGTGGGGCTCAGCACGCCCAAAAAGTGTAAATCCCAAAAATCGCTGCAAGTAGCAAAGACTGGGAAATTGAGATGGACTGCAGACATATGCTGGGTGTTAATGTCCCCCTCTCCGATATATGTTGTCCAAGGTATTAATGCGAATAGGGGGCGGTGGTCATCAGGAACAGAGAGGCCAAAAATAGCAGCTAATTGGCCTAAGGTTAGTTATCGATCCTTATTCATAAGGCGAAAATGGAGTACTTGGTTTTTGTTTCCTACTTTTAGTGAACTCAAAAATTCAAGTGTAAGATGTATGTATGTGTAGAAGAACATGCTAAACATTGCTCCCAATTCTAATTTCTCAAACAAAGTCTTAGTTTCACCATGTATACCCAAAGAATGAAAATAATTTGTATCAACAAAACTAGTGGGGATTATATTCCGAAATTCAATTTTTGAGAATTTTGTTTTTGCTCTAAAGATTTAAAAATTACCTCTAGGTAAGTTTGATCCGGTGAAATTTGTTTGCTTGATTCCCCTATCGTGCTTTGCCTCCTCTTGTTTGACCTTGATATGGTGAAAAAAAGAGAAAATTTTTGTGAGAGAGTGAATTAAAGTGGTTGAAGAAAAGATGGAGGATTTGTGAATTTGGTGTGAGAAATATGAATAAAAGTGAAGGGAGATGAAGAAAATTGAAGGAGAAGATGGAATTTGTAAATGGAGAAAGGTATGATGGAGTTTGGCTATCGAGGTTCTGAGGATAAAGAGAAATAGGGTTTTTGAGAGGATGAAGAGTAAAGGAGAAACAAAAAAGTGAAAAGAGGAACAAGAGCTCGGCGAAAATAAGAGGGGCACTAAATCTTGTTTCGATCGGGAGAAAATTTCTTCCTTGATTTTTTCGCAGCATAGGGAACTTTGTGAATTGAGTACAACCGCTCGGTGGGCTATTTGACCTGGTCCGACGATTCAAAATTTGCACAACTGAAGTATTTCCGTCCGGTTGATCAGGCAACAAAAGCCTCAAATTTGCTTGCGCACCCGGTTGGGCAGCGTGCCTCGGTTGACCGGGTGAAAATCACTTAACCCTTTTTTGAAATTTTTCGTTTACCCCCTTTTTTTTTTTTTGCTAAATAAGAGAGATATCATTAATCAAAACAAGCCCAATACATCCTACAATTACCCTTAGGGTGAGCAATCGAATTAGGAGAGCTCATCACCCAGTCAAATGACAAAATACATTCAACTATACAATTTCACTTTTTAAAACTTCAAACTATTCTTTATCCTTAACTCAGATTTTCTTTGGAAGCACTAGACTGATTCTCAACAGCACAGTACTTTTAATCTTCTTGCAGAGCACTTCAGGCCTCCAGACTGTGTAATTCCAGATCGCTTCATTCCTGGCCCACCATATGTAGTAAGCTAGTGCACTATAAATTGCAACAATAACCCTTCTCTGAAATTAAGACATTCTACTCTTTGTCAGGAACATCAACATTCTACTGAACCAGTTGTGATTTTGATTAAAAGTCAACCAGCTTCTCAATAGTTTCAGGCAGTTTAGAGCATAATCACATTCAAAAAACAAGTGTTTATGTGATTCCTTCCCAGAGCAAAACACACAGTTATCATCCACACATATACCAGCTAGCTTCAATCTATCTGTTGTTCTCAGTCTTTCCAACATGATTAACCATGTAATAAATCTGTGTTTAGGAACAGCAAGCCTATTCCAGATGTATCTATCCCAGTGAACCTTTTCCTTTTCCCCAGCAAGCAGCTGATAGCATTTTTTTATAGAGAATTTTGTTATCTGTTTCAATTCATTCTCACTGTAAATACTTTTAGCTTCCTCCTTCATTTTACAAATCTGTTACCAATACCAACTGCTACCTGAGTTGGGAGTGTAATCCCACCAATTGTCTGCCTTGATATACACCCCATTCACCCATTTAATCCACATTGAGTCTTGTTTAGCTGTAATAGCCCATACATATTTCATCATTGCAGCCTTATTCCATAACTTGATGTTTCTGATCCCCAAACCACCTGCCTTCTTCTCTACACATACTCTTTCCCAAGCAACATTCCGAGCTTTCATACTAAAGTATACACCATGCCACAAGTATGCTCTACAAACCTGTTCTATCTTTTCAAGCACACTTCTATGCATAATATAGATCTGAGCCCAATAAATATGTATGCTTAATATAACAGAATTCACCAAATGAAGTCTTCCACTATATGAGAGATTCCTAGATTGCCATACTCTGATTCTTGCACACATTTTTTCTACTAGAACATTACATTCTCCCATAGAGATTCTTCTTGTTGAGATGGGAACCCCTAAGTACCTAAAAGGTAATCTGCTATGCTTGAACCCAGATGCATCTTTGATTCTCAGAGATTCCTAGATTGCCATACTCTGATTCTTGCACACATTTTTTCTACTAGAACATTACATTCTCCCATAGAGATTCTTCTTGTTGAGATGGGAACCCCTAAGTACCTAAAAGGTAATCTGCTATGCTTGAACCCAGATGCATCTTTGATTCTCTGGATGGTGTTGTGATCCATACCAGCAGAATAAAACTCAGACTTCATTTCATTGACTCTTAACCCAGATGAGTTAGAGAATAGCTGGAAAGCATGTAGTAATGTATATGCTGAAGGAAAATCACCCTTACAACATAATATTACATAATTTGCAAATACTAGATGATTTAACTTAAGATTCTTGCATCTTGGGTGAAAGGAAAATCTAGGAACCTCCTGGAGTACAGTCATTATCCTTGACATGTATTCCATACATATAACAAATAACAGTGGGGACATAGGATCCCCCTGCCTAATCCCTCTCTTTGCTTCAAAAAACCCATGAAGAGAGCCATTTATCATGAGTGAGAATTTTGGAGTTCTCACACACATCATAATGAGTTTGACAAAATGATTAGGGAAACTCAAAGCCACCAGAATTTTCGTTTACCCCTTGAAAATAGCTAAGCGCCCCTGTCGAGCAAATTCGCCTAACCGGGTAAGTAAAGTGGTCCAGTAGGGCTAATTCGCCCGCTTGACGGGGCGACTCTTTTTTATGCTATTTTATCGTTAAGTTCTGTTAATGTTGTGATATTAACCCCCTGCACACACTAAGCTCATCCAAAGATTAGTACACTTTCTCTCCCCTCTCTAAAAAAAAAAAAAAAGTAATCTAAACTAGTAATGAAAAAGAAATTAAAGATGGGTTGCCTCCTGCAAACCGCTAGTTTAGAAAGGTCCCGCGGGACCATAGTACCTTAGATTTCAAAGTGGGGCATCATCGAAGTAGATAATCTCCACTTGGCATATGAAAGCGCCCTTATAGTACAATTTGAGACGCTGACCATTCACTTTAAACTTCGTCCCCGCTGATTTAGCCACTTCAACGGCTCCATGTGCCTTCACATTAGTGACAACAAAAGGTCCAGACCACTTTGACTTAAGCTGTTCAAGAGAAAGCCTTAGCCTAGAATTGTATAGTAGAACTTTGTCACCAACATGAAACTCGCGCTTCTCAATAATCTTGTCATTAAATTTCTTTGTCTGCTCCTTGTAAAGCTTGTGATTCTCATATGCTTCATGTCGAAGCTCATCTAACTCATTCAACTGATGAAGTCTTGCTTCATCTACAACCTCTAAATCCAGGTTAATTTCTTTAACTGCCCAAGCGGAGAGATACATCATTTCAACTGGTAAATGACAAGCTTTGCCATAGACCAACCCATATGGGGTGGTTCCTAAAGGTGTCTTAAAACCAGTTAGCAGTGCCCACAAACTCTATATCATCGAACTTTTGGACCAATCTTTTCTGAACTTATTGACTACCTTCTCTAAGATGCGCTTGATCTGACGATTGGAGACTTCAACTTGACCACTAGTATGAGGATGATAAGCCGAGCTAACCTTATGAGTGACTCCATATTTGTTCAGTAAATCTTTGAAGGTTATCTGAGAAAATGAGACCCCCATCACTGATCAAGACTCTCGGGACTCCGAATCGAGGAAATATAATCTTCTTGAAGAGCTTCAGGACCACTTTAGAATCATTAGTAGGTAAAGCCATATCTTCAACCCACTTAGTCACATAATCCATAGCTAGAAATATATACATGTTCCCACAAGAAGAAAGGAAAGGTCCCATGAAATCAATGTTCCACACATCAAAGGGCTCAATCTCCAAAATTCCCATTTGTGGCATCTACTATCTCTTTGAAATTTTTCCCGTTTGTTGACACTCATTTCAAGAAAGGCAAAAGGTATGGGCATCTTTGAAAATAGTAAGCCATTAGAAACCACTCTACAGAACTCTATAAGCTATGGCTTGTGAGCCAAGATGCAAATTACAAGGCATACTATGACAATGTTGTAAAATCCCAACTATCTCCCAATTAACAAAACATCTTCTGAACAAGCCATCTGATCACTTCTTGTATAAGAGTGGGTCTTCCCAATAATAATGTTTGGCATCATGATAAATATTCTTGCGCTGTTGATAAGTCAAATCAAGAGGATAAGAACCACCAGCACAATAGTTAGCAAAATTAGCATTCCATGGGGATTGAGTAGACACAACAAAAACATGATCATCAGGAAAAGAATCATCTATGGGACCCTCAGCACTTGACTCAAATATCAATTTGGAAAGATGATCTGCAACAACATTCTCAGCACCCTTCTTATCGCAGATCTCAAAATTAAACTCTTGTAATAAGAGTATCCATCGAATAAGTCGTGGCTTGGCTTCCTTTTTAGCCAATAGATTTTTGACTGCAGCATGGTAGGTGTGGAAAATCACTTTCACACCTATGAGGTAAGTCCGAAACTTGTCGAGAGCATAGACAATGGCCAATAACTCTTTCACTGTAGTAGCATAGTTGACTGGCTTCATCTAATGTCTTGCTAGCATAGTTGACCTGGCTTCATATGAAGATGATAGATGACGAATGTAATTTCGCATGTAATTTACGATTTAGATTTGTTATTTTGTTTGATTTAATTTTGTTTGATTTTTTAGTTTCAATTTATATTGTTCAACATTTTTAATTTTATGTATAATTCAGTTATTTAATTTTAATTTTAACTTTTGTTGCCAATTAATTTCATTATTATGTATAGATCTAGTGTTGATTTCGTTGCCAATCAGTTTGTATAATCATTTCGTATAATATTTCGTTTCCAATTTTTCGTCTTTAATCTGTTTGTATAATATTTGATATTCTTAATTTATTTTCTCTGAATTTTTTGTAATTTAGTTTGCGAAATTTTTGTAATTTAGTTTGTATAATAAGTTTGTATGCTTGAGTGTTGGTTTTGGTTCATCCTGCTTGTGGCGCTACGTGATTTTTTTTTTCTATAAATTTCATGAGTCCCAAAACTGATGTGGTTCTTAAAGAAAACCGCGACAGTTAATCACATTAACAGATGCGATTTTCCTTAAGAACCGCTTCTGTAAATCATTTACTGATCCGATTTTCGACCGGATAAGTAAATAAATGAGATTTACTGTGAGCCCACCTGATGCGGACCAAAATCGCATCCGTAAGTCGGGTTTTGACCACATCATATGGGCTATTTTCCACTAGTGATAGTAGCATTTCAGAATTTCAGAGATATTATGCAAACACATATCAAAGTCAAAACCATAAACACTATAATCATCCATAAATACCTCCATGATATTCTCGATGAAATCAGGAAAAATGGCCATCATACATCTTTGAAATGCAGGAGGGGAGTTGCACAAGCAAATGGCAATCTGCAGTATGCAAAACTGCAGTAGGGACAAGAGAACGTTGTCTTCTCCTGATCTTCTAAGTGATTGGGAATCTGAAAGAAACCTGAATATCCATCCAAATAACTGAAAAAGCTATGTTTTGCTAATCTTTCGAACATTTGATCAATAAAAGGGAGGGGAAAGTGATATTTCATAGTGGCCGTGTTAATCTGTGATAGTAAATACACATTCGCCAACCTGTAACATTACGAGTAGGAATTAGTTCATCCCTGTCATTCTTAACAACATTAGTTCCCCCATTTTCAGGAACAACTTGAACCAGCAGGTTCACCCACTTAGAATATGAGATGGGGTAGATGATGCCAGCGTCAAGTAGTTTCATTATTTCCTTCTTTACTGCCTCTTGCACTTTATGATTCAAACATCTTTGGAGTTGTATGCAAGGGGGATGATTCTCTTCCAAATTTATTCCATGTATACAAAAATCAGAACTAATACTCTTTAGATCATCAATACTATACGAAATAGCCTTTTCGTGCCTGCGAATCACTGTAAAAAGTTGTGAAAGCTGGCTAACTGTGAGTTAAGTACTAACAATCACAGGAAATTCCTCATTATCATCAAGAAATGCTTAGTTGAGGTGAGAAGGTAAAGGCTTAAGTTCTAACATCTTTACCTGTGGCTCGAAAGTAAAGCAAATAGTCTCCATTACCTTACACTCTGCTAACTCATCAGTGTCAAGCTCATCTAGATCAAGAGTTTTCTCCAATAAATCATATGACAGAAATTGTTGAAAAGCACCTTCAGAACTCTCATGTAGTACATCAATTCTGCAACATGTGTGCCCAAGTATAGGAGACTTAATAGCATTGGTTAGCTTAAAAGTAACAGTATCATCACTAACACTTAAAGTTAGAGAGCCATATTTTACATCAATAACAGCACATGTAGTACATAAGAAAGGCCTACCGAAAATAATGGGAATTTGACTATCTTCTTTCATATCAAGTTGTAACAGCCCGCTCTTCCGAGCTGCTAGCGAAACACACTCAACATCCATAATATAAGTTTAACTCTTAAATAAATTATTTCGCAGCGGGAAAATAATCTTAAATACACCAATAATTAAACTAAATTCCCAAAATGATACACAATAAAATATAAATAACTAATCTCGAATCAACTATCTAAAATACAAGCTTAATCCATGATCCAAATCTTAATCTCGCTCCAACCACTTCCAACTCCGAGCTCACAACACCAAACCTGCAAATTCAGTGAAGAAATACAAAAAAAAAAAACGAAATTCCAAAATGAGTGGAAAACTCGTAACCTTTACTTCAGCCCGTTATAAACATTTTTATATATCAAAACGTTTCCTTTCTGTTATAATGCTGCCATAGCTCACTCTCTTATACAGATCAGTGGTAAGTACATGCTTTAAACAAACGCTGCCTCCAAGGTTCGTTATGGAGCCCAGCAATACTACCCCTAAGGTTCGTTATGGAGCGTAGCCGACCGTATCAGGTCAAAAGAGTAACCATCCTCCACTCCTACCTTGCCCACTTTCCATTTTCAGTTCATAAACTAAGTCAGCAAAACAGTTTCGTATTCATATTAAATCAATGACATTTCATCATCACATTCATATCTATGGCCATAGTACAAAGTTAATTATCAAAAAAAAGAACAGAGAGATCCACACACATGGGGTGAATATTACATTTTACTGAACATCAAAGTTACTTGAACCGTAATCCAATTCCAACAACATAAACTCCTTCATGAATCTTGATTTCCAAATGAAACTCAATTCCATAATCATTCTTCATCAATTTACCTCACAACAATAACGATAATCAATAACCAATCTTAACTATTCTAAACTAGAAAATGAAACCATAAGCAATTCCTAATCTAGAGATCCTTTACAACAATAATCTTAATTCCTCGATTATCAAACAACCACAACTTCAATAACTATTCTCAAACAAATAAAACTAGGACACTGAACCATAACCAATTCTCAATTTAGAATGTATATATGTTTATCATTCAACTCCCCAATTACAATTTATGTAAACCAAACTTGCCATCCTATAACCACAATTCAAACAACATTATAACAATTCAACAATAACTACTACAACATCAACACAACAACAACATAATAACAACAACACATACACAACAAGAACAACAACAGTAAAACATCACAAACAACAACAACTTGGGCTTAATTTACAAAATTTGAAATTAGAATTCCAAGAGAAAAAGAAAGAGTATGAGTATAACTCTACTCACAAGAACAACGAAGAACAGAGGGGTTGAGGGGGGGGGGGGGGGGGTTTCAAAGCTTCAGTGCACAGCGACGAAGCATCGGCGTGGAGGCGAAGGCGTTCGCAGACGAAGCAGCGAGCAACAGCAACCTGACAGACATCGAGGAACAGCAGCAGGCCGCGAGGCAAGTGGGTAGAGCTCTGGCAACCTCGGGCGAGAGGATAAAGAAAGAAGTTGGGGTTCAGGTTAGACGAGGTTGAGGTTTTTGGGAGCAATGGGTTTTTAGGGTTTTGAGAAATTTTAGAATCCACAAGAGAGTAAAAGAAGGTGATGGGGTTTGATTGACCAGCAACAAAAGTAGGAAGGGGAGTTTAGTTTTGTTTCTTTAGAGAATAACCGATAAAGGTGATTTAGGTTTGGGTTTCTATTTTGGGAAAATAATCCGCAACAAATCACACTAAGAATCCATAATATATATTAGTATTAATAACAATACTAATCACATAAAATTAATATAACAATTATATTACAAACACGACAAATAAAATTCTTACTCCATAACTCAAATAAAAAAAGAATTTTCAGAACATAATTAATTTAATAAATAGAATCAATATTTAATAAACACACTTAAAAATAAGGCTATTACACAAGTACTACAAAATCCATAGGATTGCAGAATTTTCAACCCTTATAGGTTCATCCTCTAAAATAACCAAGTTCAGTTTATTACATAGAGATAAAGGCATAACGGATACGCTAACACATAAATCAGATAAAGCCTTATCTATAGACAATGCACTCACATGACAAGGGATGGAAAAACTACCAGGATCTTTTAGATTTGGTGGAATTTTATTTTATAGAACAACACTACACTCTTCAGTTAGAGCAAAACTATTAATGCCACCAAAATCTTTCTTCTTAGTATTCATATCTTTCAAAACCTTGGCATACATAGGTACTTGAGAAATTAAATCAGTGAAAGGAACTATTACCTGAAGATTTTTTTACCATAGACATTAACTTACCATGTTGTTGATCGACCTTTGATTTTTGCATCCTATAGGGGAAGGGTAGTGGTGGTGTAGGAGAATCAGTACTTTTGTCCTTGTGCTTCTTTGCTTCATCTACTTTCTCGTGCTTAATTTTCGTTTTTGAGCAATCGTCACCTTCATTTTCATCCACTATATCATTGTGAACACGAGGTGGCGAATCATCAGTAGGCATAGGTGGAGCATCATACCGTGTACCACTTCAAAGGGTGACGACATTAGCAGTTTCTTTGGGAATTGGTTGCCCCACACATGACCTAGTTGCCTCTGTGGATTATTTTCGGCCACCTAATCAAGTTGAGTCTCCAAGTTTTGGGTAGTGTTCTTCAACTCCTTGATGCTCTCATTTGACTATGTTTCATAAAAACCATCATATGCATCAGATTAGACAAAGTGGGTTCTTGTGAGCTAGCATTCTGAGAAGGTTGTTGCTGATAGCCTTGGTGTGAAGGCCTACTGAAACCAGGAGTGGGATTCTATGGAGCCCCTAAATAGTGTGCTATCTAGTAGGTTTTGATGTGGTGGTGGGTGAGAAGTTTGTTGTATAGGTTGAGGGTTCTGAACATTATTACTTTTGTAAGAAAATTAGGGTGATCGCTCCAATTTGGGTTGTATGTTAGAGTATGGATTTTGTGGAGATATTTGCTCAAAATATGGATTTTATAGCAATAATCATGACCAAGGTAGCCTTGAACACCACACACCTCACAATAAGAAGAGGTAATATGAGCTATGAAAGATATCGCATTAATACTCACAGAAGAAGTACTAGACTGCGATGAATTTAGTGCATCCATCTTCATGCTCAACTAGGCTACTTGTGAAGACAATAGGGCATATGCATCAGCATCCAACTTTTTCTTTGTAATAATCCTGGAAGACCTATGACCATTTGTTGCTAAGTTGGCCAGAAAA
>NC_079202.1:28139747-28150600 GCF_026745355.1 Beta vulgaris subsp. vulgaris | reverse complement strand
TAACTCCTATTCGGACATCAGAATTAAGCGATTCCAAAGCCTGACATGTTTATTCCCCATTTCTAAGGGGTTCGTGAGCTCAGAAGCTGAATTCGTTGAAGTCCGATTTTTCGTGTCTGTTTCATTCTCATATTGGCCCAACATCGTAATTTGGACCTAACTCCTATCTCGGACATCAGAATTGAGCGATTCCAATGCCTGAAATGTTTTTTTTTTTACCATTAATAAGTGGTTCGTGAGCTCAGAAGCTGAATTCATTACAGCATAATTTTTCACGTCTGTGTCATGCTCATCAGGGCCCAAAATCGTAATTTTGGCCTAACTTCTAGCTCGGAGATCAGAATTGAGCGATTCAAAAGCTTGAATTGTTTTTTAACCATTTCTAAGGGGTTCGTGAGCTTAGAAGCTGAATTCCTTGATGTCCGATTTTTCGCGTCTTTTTCCTCCTCATCTGAGCCCAAAATAGTAATTAGGGCCTAACTTCTAGCTCGGACATCAGAATTGACCAATTCAAAAGCCTTAATTGGTTTTTAACCATTTCTAAGGGGTTCGTGAGCTCGGAAGCTGAATTCGTTGAAGTCCGATTTTTCTTGTCTGTTTCATGCTCATCTTGGCCCAACATCGTAATTTGGACCTAACTCCTATCTCGGACATCAGAATTGAGCGATTCCAAAACCTCACGTGTGTTTTTCCCATTTCTAAGGGGTTCGTGAGCTCAAAAGCTGAATTCCTTGATGTCCGATTTTTCGGGTATTTTTCCTGCTCATCTGAGCCCAAAATCGTAATTAGGGCCTAACTTCTAGCTCGGACATCAGAATTGAGCAATTCAAAAGCCTTAATTGGTTTTTTACCATTTCTAAGGGGTTCGTGTGCTCAGAAGCTGAGTTCGTTGAAGTCCGATTTTTCGTGTCTGTTTCATGCTCATCTTATCCCAACATCGTAATTTGGACCTAGCTCCTATCTTGGACATCAGAATTAAGAGATTCCAAAGCCTGACATGTTTTTGTTTCCATTTCTAAGGGGTTCGTGAGCTCAGAATCTGAATTCATTGAAGTATGATTTTTCATGTCTGTTTCATGCTCATCTTGGCCCAACATCGTAATTTGGACCTAACTTCTATCTAAGACATCAGAATTGAGCGATTCCAAAGCCTGAAATGTTTTTTTTTACCATTATAAGTGGTTCGGGAGCTCATAAGCTGAATTCATTGCAGCCTAATTTTTCACGTCTGTGTCCTGTGAATCAGGGCTGAAAATCGTAACTTGGGCCCAACTTCTAGCTTGGAGATCAGAATGAAGCGATTCAAAAGCTTGAATTTTTTTTTACCATTTCTAAGCGGTTCGTGAGATTAGAAGATGAATTCCTTGAAGTCTGATTTTTCGTGTCTGTTTCATGCTTATCAAGGCCCAAAATCGTAATTTCGGCCTAACTTCTAGCTCAGAGAACAAAATTGAGTGATACAAAAGCTTGAATTGTTTTTTTTACCATTTCTAAGGGGTTCGTGAGCTTAGAAGCTGAATTCCTTGATGTCCGATTTTTCGCGTCTTTTTCCTCCTCATCTGAGCCCAAAATCGTAATTAAGGCCTAACTTCTAGCTCGGACATCAGAATTGACCAATTCAAAAGCCTTAATTGGTTTTTTACCATTTCTAAGTGGTTCGTGAGTTCAGAAGCTGAATTCGTTGAAGTCCTATTTTTCGTGTCTGTTTCATGCTCATCTTGGCCCAAAATCGTAAGTTGGACCTAACTCCATCTCGGACATCAGAATTGAGCGATTCCAAAACCTGACATGTTTTTTTCCCATTTCTATGGGGTTCGTGAGCTCAGAAGCTGAATTCCTTGATGTCCGATTTTTCGGGTCTTTTTCCTGCTTATCTGAGCCCAAAATCCTAATTAGGGCCTAACTTCTAGCTCGGACATCAGAATTGAGCAATTCAAAAGCCTGAAATGTTTTTTTACCATTATAAGTGGTTCGTGAGCTAAGAAGCTGAATTCATTGCAGCCTAATTTTTCACGTCTATGTCCTGCTAATCAGGGCTGAAAATCGTAATTTGGGCCCAACTTCTAGCTTGGAGATTAGAATTGAGCGATTCAAAAGCTTGGATTTTTTTTACCATTTCTAAGGGGTTCGTGAGCTCAGAAGCTGAATTCCTTGATGTCCGATTTTTCGGGTCTTTTTCCTGCTCATCTGAGCCCAAAATCCTAATTAGGGCCTAACTTCTAGCTCGGACATCAGAATTGAGCAATTCAAAAGCCTGAAATGTTTTTTTACCATTATAAGTGGTTCGTGAGCTAAGAAGCTGAATTCATTGCAGCCTAATTTTTCACGTCTATGTCCTTAATCAGGGCTGAAAATCGTAATTTGGGCCCAACTTCTAGCTTGGAGATTAGAATTGAGCGATTCAAAAGCTTGGATTTTTTTTACCATTTCTAAGCGCTTCGTGAGCTTAGAAGATGAATTCCTTGAAGTCTGATTTTTCGAGTCTGTTTCATGCTCATTAAGGCCCAAAATCGTAATTTCGGCCTAACTTCTAGCTCAGAGAACAAAATTGAGCGATACAAAAGCTTGAATTGTTTTTTTACCATTTCTAAGGGGTTCGTGAGCTTAAAAGCTGAATTCCTTGATGTCCGATTTTTCGCGTCTTTTTCCTCCTCATCTGAGCCTAAAATCGTAATTAGGGACTAACTTCTTGCTCGGACATCAGAATTGAGCAATTCAAAAGCCTTAATTGGTTTTTTACCATTTTTTAAGGGGTTCGTGAGCTCAGAAGCTGAATTCGTTGAAGTCGAATTTTTCGTGTCTATTTCATGCTCATCTTGGCCCAACATCGTAAATTGGACCTAACTCCTTTCTCGGACATCGAAATTGAGCGATTCCAAAGCCTGACATGTTTTTTTCCCATTTCTAAGGGGTTCGTGAGCTCCATAATCTGAATTCGTTGAAGTCCAATTTTTCGTGTCTGTTGCATGCTCATCTTGGCCCAACATCGTAATTTGGGCCTAACTTCTAGCTCGGAGATTAGAATTAAGCGATTCAAAAGGTTGAATTGTTTTTTTCCCATTTCTAAGGGGTTTATGAGCTTAGAAGCTGAATTCCTTGAGTCCGATTTTTAGCGTCTTTTTCCAGCTCATCTGAGCCCAAAATCGTAATTAGGGCCTAATTTCTAGCTCGGACATTAGAATTGAGCGATTCGAAAGCCTTAATTGGTTTTTTACCATTTCTAAGGGGTTCGTGAGCTCAGAAGCTGAATTCGTTGAAGTCAGATTTTTCGTGTATGTTTCATGCTCATCTTGGCCCAACATCGTAATCTGGACCTAACTCCTATCTCGGACATCAGAATTAAGCGATTCCAAAGCCTGACACGTTTTTTCCCCATTTCTAAGGGGTTCGTGAACTCAGAAGCTGAATTCGTTGAAGTCCGATTTTTCGTGTCTGTTTCATTCTCATATTGGCCCAACATCGTAATTTGGACCTAACTCCTATCTCGGACATCATAATTAAGCGATTCCAATGCCTGAAATGTTTTTTTTACCATTATAAGTGGTTCGTGAGTTCAGATGCTGAATTCATTACAGCATAATTTTTCACGTCTGTGTCATGCTCATCAGGGCCCAAAATCGTAATTTTGGCCTAACATCAAGCTCGGAGATCAGAATTGAGCGATTCAAAAGTTTGAATTGTTTTTTAACCATTTCTAAGGGGTTCGTGAGCTTAGGAGCTGAATTCCTTGATGTCCGATTTTTCGCGTCTTTTTCCTGCTCATCTGAGCCCAAAATCGTAATTAGGGCCTAATATCTAGCTCGGACATCAGAATTTAGCAATTCAAAAGCCTTAATTGGTTTTTTACCATTCCTAAGGGGTTCGTGAGCTCAGAACCTGAATTCGTTGAGGTCTGATTTTTCTTGTCTGTTTTATGCTCATCTTGGCCCAACATCGTAGTTTGGACCTAACTCCTATCTCGGACATCAGAATTGAGCGATTCCAAAGCCTGACATGTTTTTTTCCCATTTCTAAGGGGTTCGTGAGCTCAGAAGCTGAATTTGTTGAAGTCCGATTTTTCGTGTCTGTTTCATGCTCATCTTGGCCCAACATCGTAATTTGGACCTAACTCCTATCTCGGTCATCAGAACTGAGCGATTCCAAAGCCTGAAATGTTTTTTTTACCATTATTAGTGGTTTGTGAGCTCAGAAGCTGAATTCATTGCAGCATAATTTTTCACGTATGTGTCCTGCTCATTAGGGCCCAAAATCGTAATTTTGGACTAACTTCTAGCTCGGAGATCAGAATTGAGCAATTCTAAAGCATGAATTGTTTTTTTTACCATTTCTAAGGGGTTCGTGAGCTTAGAAGCTGAATTACTTGACGTCCGATTTTTCGCGTCTTTTTCCTGCTCATTTGAGCCCAAAATCGTAATTAGGGCCTAACTTCTAGCTCAAACATCAGAATTGAGCAATTCAAAAGCCTGAATTGGTTTTTACCATTTCTAAGGGGTTTGTGAACTCAGAAAATGAATTCGTTGAAATCCGATTTTTCGTGTCTGTTTCATGCTCATCTTGGCCCAACATCGTAATTTGGACCTAACTCCTATCTCGGACATCAGAATTGAGCGATTCCAAAGCCTGACAAGTTTTTTTCCCATTTCTAAGGGATTCGTGGGCTCAGAAGCTGAATTCGTTGAAGTCCGATTTTTCGTGTCTGTTTCATTCTCATATTGGGCCAACATCGTAATTTGGACCTAACTCCTATCTCGGACATCATAATTAAGCGATTCCAATGCCTGAAATGTTTTTTTAACCATTATAAGTGGTTCGTGAGTTCAGAAGCTGAATTCATTACAGCATAATTTTTCACGTCTGTGTCATGCTCATCAGGGCCCAAAATCGTAATTTTGGCCTAACTTCTAGCTTGGAGATCAGAATTGAGCGATACAAAAGTTTGAATTGTTTTTTAACCATTTATAAGGGGTTCATGAGCTTAGAAGTTGCATTCCTTGATGTCCGATTTTTCGCGTCTTTTTCCTGCTCATCTGAGCCCAAAATCGTAATTAGGGCCTAACTTCTAGCTCGGACGTCAGAATTGAGCAATTCAAAAGCCTTAATTGGTTTTTTACCATTTCTAAGGGGTTCGTGAGCTCAGAAGCTGAATTCGTTGAAGTCCAATTTTTCTTGTCTGTTTCATGCTCATCTTGGCCCAACATCGTAGTTTGGACCTAACTCCTATCTCGGACATCAGAATTGAGCGATTCCAAAGCCTGACATGTTTTTTTCACCATTTCTAAGGGGTTCGTGAGCTCGGAAGCTGAATTTGTTGAAGTCCGATTTTTCGAGTCTGTTTCATGCTCATCTTGGCCCAACATCGTAATTTGGACCTAACTTCTATCTCGGTCATCAGAACTGAGCGATTCCAAAGCCTGAAATGTTTTTTTTACCATTATTAGTGGTTTGTGAGCTCAGAAGCTGAATTCATTGCAGCATAATTTTTCACGTATGTGTCCTGCTCATTAGGGCCCAAAATCGTAATTTCGGCCTAACTTCTAGCTCGGAGATCAGAATTGAGCAATTCTAAAGCATGAATTGTTTTTTTTACCATTTCTAAGGGGTTCGTGAGCTTAGAAGCTGAATTCCCTGACGTCCGATTTTTCGCGTCTTTTTCTTGCTCATCTGAGCCCAAAATCGTAATTAGGGCCTAACTTCTAGCTAAAACATCAGAATTGAGCAATTCAAAAGCCTTAATTGGTTTTTTACCATTTCTAAGGGGTTCGTGAGCTCAGAAGCTGAGTTCGTTGAAGTCCGATTTTTCATGTCTGTTTCATGCTCATCTTGGCCCAACGTTATAATTTGGACCTAACTCATATCTCGGACATCAGAATTGAGCGATTCCAAAGCCTGCAATGTTTTTTTACCATTATCAGTGGTTCGTGAGCACAGAAGCTGAATCCATTGCAGCCTAAGTTTTCACGTCAGTGTCCTGCTAATCAGGACTGAAAATCGTAATTTGGACCTAACTTCTAGCTTGGAGATCAGAATTGAGCGATTCAAAAGCTTGAATTTTTTTTTTGCCATTTCTAAGCGGATCGTGAGCTTAGAAGATGAATTCCTTGAAGCCTGATTTTTCGTGTCTGTTTCGGCCTAACTTCTAGCTCAAAGAACAAAATTGAGCGATACAAAAGCTTGAATTGTTTTTTTACGATTTCTAATGGGTTCGTGAGCTTAGAAGTTGAATTCCTTGATGTCCTATTTTTCGCGTCTTTTTCCTCCTCATTTGAGCCTTAAAATCGTAACTAGGGCCTAACTTCTAGCTCGGACATCAGAATTGAGCAATTCAAAAGCCTGAATTTTGTTTATTACCATTTCTTAGGGTTTCGTGAGCTCAGAAGTTGAATTCGATGAAGTTGAATTTTTCGTGTCTGTTTCATGCTCATCTTAGCCAAACATCGTAATTTGGACCTAACTCCTATCTCGGACATAAAAATTGAGCGATTCCAAAGCCTCACATGTTTTTTTCCCATTTCTAAGGGGTTCGTGAGCTCAAAATCTGAATTCCTTGAAGTCCAATTTTTCGTGTCTGTTGCATGCTCATCTTGGCCCAACATCGTAATTTGGACCTAACTCCTATCTCGGACATTAGAATTGAGCATTTCCAAAGCCTGAAATGTTTTTTTTACCATTATAAGGGGTTTGTGAGCTCAGAAGCTGAATTCATTGTAGCCTCATTTTTCACGTCTGTGTCTTGCTCATCTGAGCCCAAAATCGTAATTAGGGCCTAACTTCTAGCTCGGACATCAGAATTGAGCAATTCTAAAGCCTTAATTGGTTTTTTACCATTTCTAAGGGGTTCGTGAGCTCAGAAGTTGAATTTTTTGAAGTCTAATTTTTCTTGTCTGTTTCATGCTCATCTTGGCCCAACATCATAATTTGGACCTAACTCCTATCTCGGACATCAGAATTGAGCGACTCCAAAGCCTGCAATGTTTTTTTTACCATTTCTAAGGGGTTCGTGAGCTCAGAAGCTGAATTCGTTGAAGTCCGATTTTTCGTGTCTGTTTCATGCGCACTTTGGCCCAACATCGTAATTTGGACCTAACTCCTATCTCGGACATCAGAATTGAGCTATTCCAAACCCTGAAATGTTTTTTTTACCATTATATGTGTGGTTCGTTAGCTCGGAAGCTGAATTCATTGCAGCCTAATTTTTAGCATCTGTGTCCTGCTCATCAGGGCCCAAAATTGTAATTAGGGGCTAACTTCTAGCTCGGACATCATAATTAAGCAATTCAAAAGCCTAAACTGATTTTTTACCATTTTTAAGGGGTTCGTGAGCTCAGAAGCTGAATTCGTTGAAGTCCGATTTTTCGTGTTTGTTTCATGCTCATCTTAGCCCAAAATCGTAATTTGGACCTAACTCCTATCTCGGACATCAGAATTGAGCGATTCCAAAGCCTGACATGTTTTTTTCCCATTTCTAAGGGATTCGTGAGCTTAGAAGCTTAATTCGTTGAAGTCCAATTTTTCTTGTCTGTTTCATGCTCATCTTGGCCCAACATCGTAATTTGGACCTAACTTCTAGCTTGGACATCTGAATTGAGCAATTCAAAAGCCTGAATTGGTTTTTTTACCATTTCTAAGGGGTTCGTGAGCTCATAAGCTGAATTCGTTGAAGTCCGATGTTTCCTGTCTGTTTCATGCTCATCTTGGCCCAAGATCGTAATTTGGACCTAACTCCTATCTCGGACATCAGAATTGAGCGATTCCAAAGACTGAAATGTGGTTTTTACCATTATAAGTGGTTCGTGAGCTCAGAAGTTGAATTAATTGCAGCCTAATTTTTCGCGTCTATGTCTTGCTCATCAGGGCCCAAAATCGTAATTTGGGCCTAACTTCTAGCTCGGAGATCAGAATTGAAAGATTCAAAAGCTTGAATTGGTTTTTTTAACCATTTCTATGGGGTTCGTGAGCTTAGAAGCTCAATTCCTTAAAGTCCGATTTTTCGCGTCTTTTTCCTGCTCGTCTGAGCCCAAAATCGTAATTAGGGCCAAACTTCTAGCTCGGACATCAGAATTGAGCGATTCCAATGCCTAAAATGTTTTTTTTACCATTATAAGTGGTTCGTGAGCTCAGAAGCTGAATTCATTACAGCATAATTTTTCAAGTCTGTGTCATACTCATCAAGGCCCAAAATCGTAATTTTAGCCTAACTTCTAGCTCGGAGATTAGAATTGAGAGATTCAAAAGCTTGAATTGTTTTTTTACCAAGCTCGGACGTCAGAACTGATCGGATCAAAAGCGTGAAATCTTTTTTTACCATTTCTAAGGGATTCGTGAACTCAGAAGCTGAATTCGTTAAAGTTCGATTTTTTGCGTCTGTTTAATTCTCATCTTGGCTCAAACTCGTAATTTAGGCCTAAATCCTAGCTCGGACGTCAGAACTGATCGAATCAAAAGCATGAAATGTTTTTTTACAATTTCTAAGGGTTTCGTGAGCTCAGAAGCTGAATTCGTTAAAGTTTGATTTTTTGCGTCTGTTTCGTGCTCATCTTGGCCCAAACTCGTAATTTAGGCCTAAATCCAAGCTCGGAAATCAGAACTGATCGATTCAAAAGCCTGAAATGTTTTTTTACCATTTCTAAGGGGTTCGTGAGCTCATATGCTGAATTCGTTAAAGTCCGATTTTTTGCGTCTGTTTTGTGCTCATCTTGGCCCAAACTCGTAATTTAGGCCTAAATCTTAGCTCGGACGTTAGAACTGATCGAATCAAAAGCATGAAATGTTTTTTACCATTTCTAAGGGGTTCGTGAGCTCAGAAGCTGAATTCGTTAAAGTCCGATTTTTTGCGTTTGTTTCGTGCTCATCTTGGCCCAAACTCGTAATTTAGGCCTAAATCCAAGCTCGGAAATCAAAACTGATCGATTCAAAAGCCTAAAATGTTTTTTTACCATTTCTAAGGGGGTCGTGAGCTCAGAAGCTGAATTCGTTAAAGTCCGATTTTTTGCGTCTGTTTCGTGCTCATCTTGGCCCAAACTCGTAATTTAGGCCTAAATCCAAGCTCGGAAATCAGAAGTGATCGATTAAAAGCCTGAAATGTTTTTTTTACCATTTCTAAGGGGTTCGTGAGCTCAGAAGCTGAATTCGTTAAAGTTCGATTTTTTTGCGTCTGTTTCGTGCTCATCTTGGCCCAAACTCGTAATTTAGGCCTAAATCCAAGCTCGGAAATCAGAACTGATCGATTCAAAAGCCTAAAATGTTTTTTTACCATTTCTAAGGGGATGGTGAGCTCATATGCTGAATTCGTTAAAGTCCGATTTTTTGCGTCTGTTTCGTGCTCGTCTTGGCCCAAACTCGTAATTTAGGCCTAAATCCTAGCTCGGACGTCAGAACTGATCGAATCAAAAGCATGAAATGTTTTTTTAACCATTTCTAAGGGGTTCGTCAGCTCAGAAGCTGAATTCGTTAAAGTCCAATTTTTTTGCGTCTGTTTCGTGCTCATCTTGGCCCAAACTCGTAATTTAGGCCTAAATCCAAGCTCGGAAATCAGAACTGATCGATTCAAAAGCCTGAAATGTTTTTTTACCATTTCTAAGGGGTTCGTGAGCTTTGAAACTAAATTAATTAAAGTCCGATTTTTTACGTCTGTTTCGTGCTCATTTTGGCCCAAACTCGTAATTTAGGCCTAAATCCTAGCTCGGACGTCAAAACTGATCGAATCAAAAGCATGAAATATTTTTTTGACCATTTCTAAGGGGATGGTGAGCTCAGATGCTGAATTCGTTAAAGTCCTATTTTTTGCGTCTGTTTCATGCTCATTGGCCCAAACTCGTAATTTGGGCCTAAATCCTAGCTCGGACGTCAGAACTGATCGATTCAAAAGCATGAATTTTTTTTTACCATTTCTAAGGGGTTCGTGAGCTCAGAAGCTGAATTAATTAAAGTCCGATTTTTTACGTCTGTTTCGTGCTCATCTTGGCCCAAACTCGTAATTTAAGCCTAAATCCTAGCTCGGACGTCAGAACTGATCGAATCAAAAGCATGAAATCTTTTTTTACCATTTCTAAGGGGTTTGTGAGCTCAGAAGCTGAATTCGTTAAAGTTCGATTTTTCGCGTTTGTTTAATTCTCATCTTGGCCCAAACTCGTAATTAGGCCTAAATCCTAGCTCGGACGTCAGAACTGATCGAATCAAAAGCATGAAATGTTTTCTTACCATTTCTAAGGGGTTCGTCAGCTCAGAAGCTGAATTCGTTAAAGTCCAATTTTTTGCGTCTGTTTCGTGCTCATCTTGGCCCAAAATAGTAATTTAGGCCTAAATCCAAGCACGGACGTTAGAACTGATCGAATCAAAAGCATGAAATGTTTTTTTTACCATTTCTAACGGGTTCGTGAGCTCAGAAGCTGAATTCGTTAATGTCCGATTTTTTGCGTCTGTTTCGTGCTCATCTTGGCCCAAACTCGTAATTTAGGCCTAAATCCAAGCTCGGAAATCAGAATGATCGATTCAAAAGCCTAAAATGTTTTTTACCATTTCTAAGGGGTTCGTGAGCTCAGAAGCTGAATTCGTTAAAGTCCGATTTTTTGCGTCTGTTTCGTGCTCATCTTGGCCCAAACTCGTATTTAGGCCTAAATCCTAGCTCAGACGTTAGAACTGATCGAATCAAAAGCATGAAATGTTTTTTTACCATTTCTAAGGGGTTCGTGAGCTCAGAAGCTGAATTCGTTAAAGTACGATTTTTTTGCGTCTGTTTCGTGCTCATCTTGGCCCAAACTCGTAAATTAGGCCTAAATCCTAGCTCGAAAATCAGAATTGATCGATTCAAAAGCCTGAAGTGTTTTTTGACCATTTCTAAGGGGTTCGTGCACGAG
>NC_079202.1:27703181-27747354 GCF_026745355.1 Beta vulgaris subsp. vulgaris | reverse complement strand
TGGAATGTTTTTTTACCATTTCTAAGGGGTTCGTGAGCTCAGAAGCTGAATTCGTTAAAGTCCGATTTTTTGCGTCTGTTTCGTGCTCATCTTGGCCCAAACTCGTAATTTAGGCCTAAATCCTAGCTCGGAAATCAGAACTGATCGATTCAAAAGCTAGAAATGTTTTTTTTACCATTTCTAAGGGGTTCGTGAGCTCAGAAGCTGAATTCGTTAAAGTCCGATTTTTTGCGTCTGTTTCGTGCTCATCTTGGCCCAAACTCGTAATTTAGGCCTAAATCCTAGCTCGGAAATCAGAACTGATCGATTCAAAAGTCTGAAATGTTTTTTTTACCATTTCTAAGGGGTTCGTGAGCTAAGAAGCTGAATTAATTAAATTCGATTTTTTGCGTCTGTTTCGTGCTCATCTTGGCCCAAACTCGTAATTTAGGCCTAAATCCTAGCTCGGAAATCAGAACTGATCGATTCAAAAGCATGAAATGTTTTTTTACCATTTCTAAGGGGTTCGTGAGCTCAGAAGCTGAATTCGTTAAAGTCCGATTTTTTGCGTCTGTTTCGTGCTCATCTTGGCCCAAACTCGTAATTTAGGCCTAAATCCTAGCTCGGAAATCAGAACTGATCGATTCAAAAGCAGAAATGTTTTTTTTACCATTTCTAAGGGGTTCGTGAGCTCAGAAGCTGAATTCGTTAAAGTCCGATTTTTTGCGTCTGTTTCGTGCTCATCTTGGCCCAAACTCGTAATTTAGGCCTAAATCCTAGCTCGGAAATCAGAACTGATCGATTCAAAAGCTAGAAATGTTTTTTTTACCATTTCTAAGGGGTTCGTGAGCTCAGAAGCTGAATTTGAAAGTCCGATTTTTTGCGTCTGTTTCGTGCTCATCTTGGCCCAAACTCGTAATTTAGGCCTAAATCCTAGCTCGGACGTCAGAACTGATCGATTCAAAAGCATGAAATGTTTTTTTACCATTTCTAAGGGGTTCGTGAGCTCAGAAGCTGAATTCGTTAAAGTCCGATTTTTTGCGTCTGTTTCGTGCTCATCTTGGCCCAAACTCGTAATTTAGGCCTAAATCCTAGCTCGGAAATCAGAACTGATCGATTCAAAAGCAGAAATGTTTTTTTTACCATTTCTAAGGGGTTCGTGAGCTCAGAAGCTGAATTCGTTAAAGTCCGATTTTTTGCGTCTGTTTCGTGCTCATCTTGGCCCAAACTCGTAATTTAGGCCTAAATCCTAGCTCGGAATCAGAACTGATCGATTCAAAAGTCTGAAATGTTTTTTTACCATTTCTAAGGGGTTCGTGAGCTCAGAAGCTGAATTCGTTAAAGTCCGATTTTTTGCGTCTGTTTCGTGCTCATCTTGGCCCAAACTCGTAATTTAGGCCTAAATCCTAGCTCGGACGTCAGAACTGATCGATTCAAAAGCATGAAATGTTTTTTTTACCATTTCTAAGGGGTTCGTGAGCTCAGAAGCTGAATTCGTTAAAGTCCGATTTTTTGCGTCTGTTTCGTGCTCATCTTGGCCCAAACTCGTAATTTAGGCCTAAATCTAGCTCGGACGTCAGAACTGATCGATTCAAAAGCATGAAATGTTTTTTTACCATTTCTAAGGGGTTCGTGAGCTCAGAAGCTGAATTCGTTAAAGTCCGATTTTTTGCGTCTGTTTCGTGCTCATCTTGGCCCAAACTCGTAATTTAGGCCTAAATCCTAGCTCGGAAATCAGAACTGATCGATTCAAAAGCAGAAATGTTTTTTTACCATTTCTAAGGGGTTCGTGAGCTCAGAAGCTGAATTGTTAAAGTCCGATTTTTTGCGTCTGTTTCGTGCTCATCTTGGCCCAAACTCGTAATTTAGGCCTAAATCCTAGCTCGGACGTCAGAACTGATCGATTCAAAAGCATGAAATGTTTTTTTACCATTTCTAAGGGGTTCGTGAGCTCAGAAGCTGAATTCGTTAAAGTCCGATTTTTTGCGTCTGTTTCGTGCTCATCTTGGCCCAAACTCGTAATTTAGGCCTAAATCCTAGCTCGGACGTCAGAACTGATCGATTCAAAAGCATGAAATGTTTTTTTACCATTTCTAAGGGGTTCGTGAGCTCAGAAGCTGATATTGTTAAAGTCCGATTTTTTGCGTCTGTTTCGTGCTCATCTTGGCCCAAACTCGTAATTTAGGCCTAAATCCTAGCTCGGAAATCAGAACTGATCGATTCAAAAGCATGAAATGTTTTTTTTACCATTTCTAAGGGGTTCGTGAGCTCAGAAGCTGAATTCGTTAAAGTCCGATTTTTTGCGTCTGTTTCGTGCTCATCTTGGCCCAAACTCGTAATTTAGGCCTAAATCCTAGCTCGGACGTCAGAACTGATCGATTCAAAAGCTAGAAATGTTTTTTTACCATTTCTAAGGGGTTCGTGAGCTCAGAAGCTGAATTCAAAGTCCGATTTTTTGCGTCTGTTTCGTGCTCATCTTGGCCCAAACTCGTAATTTAGGCCTAAATCCTAGCTCGGACGTCAGAACTGATCGATTCAAAAGCATGAAATGTTTTTTTACCATTTCTAAGGGGTTCGTGAGCTCAGAAGCTGAATTCGTTAAAGTCCGATTTTTTGCGTCTGTTTCGTGCTCATCTTGGCCCAAACTCGTAATTTAGGCCTAAATCCTAGCTCGGAAATCAGAACTGATCGATTCAAAAGCATGAAATGTTTTTTTTACCATTTCTAAGGGGTTCGTGAGCTCAGAAGCTGAATTCGTTAAAGTCCGATTTTTTGCGTCTGTTTCGTGCTCATCTTGGCCCAAACTCGTAATTTAGGCCTAAATCCTAGCTCGGACTTCAGAACTGATCGATTCAAAAGCATGAAATGTTTTTTTACCATTTCTAAGGGGTTCGTGAGCTCAGAAGCTGAATTCGTTAAAGTCCGATTTTTTGCGTCTGTTTCGTGCTCATCTTGGCCCAAACTCGTAATTTAGGCCTAAATCCTAGCTCGGACGTCAGAACTGATCGATTCAAAAGCATGAAATGTTTTTTTACCATTTCTAAGGGTTCGTGAGCTCAGAAGCTGAATTCGTTAAAGTCCGATTTTTTGCGTCTGTTTCGTGCTCATCTTGGCCCAAACTCGTAATTTAGGCCTAAATCCTAGCTCGGAAATCAGAACTGATCGATTCAAAAGCAGAAATGTTTTTTTACCATTTCTAAGGGGTTCGTGAGCTCAGAAGCTGAATTCGTTAAAGTCCGATTTTTTGCGTCTGTTTCGTGCTCATCTTGGCCCAAACTCGTAATTTAGGCCTAAATCCTAGCTCGGACGTCAGAACTGATCGATTCAAAAGCATGAAATGTTTTTTTACCATTTCTAAGGGGTTCGTGAGCTCAGAAGCTGAATTCGTTAAAGTCCGATTTTTTGCGTCTGTTTCGTGCTCATCTTGGCCCAAACTCGTAATTTAGGCCTAAATCCTAGCTCGGACGTCAGAACTGATCGATTCAAAAGCATGAAATGTTTTTTTACCATTTCTAAGGGGTTCGTGAGCTCAGAAGCTGAATTGTTAAAGTCCGATTTTTTGCGTCTGTTTCGTGCTCATCTTGGCCCAAACTCGTAATTTAGGCCTAAATCCTAGCTCGGACGTCAGAACTGATCGATTCAAAAGCATGAAATGTTCTTTTTACCATTTCTAAGGGGTTCGTGAGCTCAGAAGCTGAATTCGTTAAAGTCCGATTTTTTGCGTCTGTTTCGTGCCATCTTGGCCCAAACTCGTAATTTAGGCCTAAATCCTACTCGGACGTCAAACTGATCGAATCAAAAGCCTGAAATGTTTTTTTACCATTTCTAAGGGGTTCGTGAGCTCAGAAGCTGAATTAATTCAAGTTCGATTTTTTGCGTCTGTTTCGTGCTCATCTTGGCCCAAACTCGTAATTTAGGCCTAAATCCTAGCTCGGAAATCAGAACTGATCGAATCAAAAGCATGAAATGTTTCTTTTTACCATTTCTAAGGGGTTCGTGAGCTCAGAAGCTGAATTCGTTAAAGTCCGATTTTTTGCGTCTGTTTCGTGCTCATGTTGGCCCAAACTCGTAATTTAGGCCTAAATCCTAGCTCGGAAATCAGAACTGATCGAATCAACAGCATGAAATGTTTTTTTACCAAATCTAAGGGGTTCGTGAGCTCAGAAGCTGAATTAATTAAAGTCCGATTTTTTACGTCTCTTTCGTGCTCATCTTGCCCCAAACTCGTAATTTAGGCCTAAATCCTAGCTCGGACGTCAAAACTGATCGAATCAAAAGCATGAAATGTTTTTTTACCATTTCTAAGGGGATGGTGAGCTCAGATGCCGAAGTCGTTAAAGTCCGATTTTTTGCGTCTGTTTCGTGCTCATCTTGGCCCAAACTCGTAATTTAGGCCTAAATCCTAGCTCGGACGTCAGAACTGATCGAATCAAAAGCCTGAAATGTTTTTTTACCATTTCTAAGGGGTTCGTGAGCTCAGAAGCTGAATTAATTCAAGTTCGATTTTTTGCGTCTGTTTCGTGCTCATCTTGGTCCAAACTCGTAATTTAGGCCTAAATCTAGCTCGGACGTCAAAACTGATCGAATCAAAAGCATGAAATGTTTTTTTACCATTTCTAAGGGGATGGTGAGCTCAGATGCCGAATTCGTTAAAGTCCGATTTTTTGCGTCTGTTTCGTGCTCATCTTGGCCCAAACTCGTAATTTAGCCCTAAATCCTATCTCGGATATCAGAAATGATCGATTCAAAAGCCTGAAATGTTTTTTTACCATTTATAAGGGGTTCGTGAGCTCAGAAGCTGAATTCGTTAAAGTCGATTTTTTGCGTCTGTTTCGTGCTCATCTTGGCCCAAACTCGTAATTTAGGCCTAAATCCTAGCTCGGACGTCAGAACTGATCGAATCAAAAGCATGAAATGTTTTTTTACCATTTCTAAGGGGTTCGTGAGCTCAGAAGCGGAATTCGTTAAAGTCCGTTTTTTGCGTCTGTTTCGTGCTCATCTTGGCCCAAACTCGTAATTTAGGCCTAAATCCTATCTCGGACGTCAAAACTGATCGAATCAAAAGCATGAAATGTTTTTTTACCATTTCTAAGGGGTTCGTGAGCTCAGAAGCTGAATTAATTAAAGTCCGATTTTTTACGTCTGTTTCGTGCTCATCTTGGCCCAAACTCGTAATTTAGGCCTAAATCCTAGCTCGGACGTCAAAACTGATCGAATCAAAAGCATGAAATGTTTTTTTACCATTTCTAAGGGGATGGTGAGCTCAGAATCTGAATTCGTTAAAGTTCGATTTTTTGCGTCTGTCTCGTGCTCATCTTGGCCCAAACTCGTAATTTAGCCCTGTAACAGCCCGTTTTCCCGAGCTGCTAGGTAAAGACACTTAAGATCCACTAATCACAATCAATGCTTAATAAGCCTCGAAATAAACATTTACTCGCAACGGAAACATAACCTAGAAAACGATCCTGAACTTGTGGGTTATTGGCCCACAAAACAAAATCCTTTATATAAGACTTCAATTACACTGATATCTCGACTAATATTCCCAAATATTGTATACAACGAAATATATCAGAAACTATTCCTTAATTAACTATCTAAAATACAAACTCAATCCATAAGCTACGACGGCATCTTTATCTTGCCTCGCTTCGGAATCCTGAGCTCACAACACCAAACCTGCAACGATGTTTGACTCTGCCTCCCACCAAGTGACAGGCCACAGAAATGACAACACCATCAGCAAAGCTGAGTACACACTGTGTAATAGAAAATACAAGTTTAGGTGTATTTTTGAAAACTAACATATAGTTATAGTAACAGATAATCACACTCAACTTAGTTGATATATTTTCACAAAATCAAATCGTTTGGCATGAACACGAGTGGAGAGGGGTACCACGCAGTACCAGCTGTCTCCAAACTAGTGAGGGTCGTCACCCAGCCTTTTATTGTTATGCTTGCAAGACTTACCCGGACATGTCCTATAACGCCAGGAATTCGCCCCTCCTGGAAGGCAACAGCTAGGGACTCTACCCGCCCTAACTCGGGGTGCCTATTCATGCCTCACTTTCATATTTATAAAATAAGATATTTAATGATTCATACTTGAATCCTCAATACTCATAACATAACACCATATTCGACCTTATCTGGTCTTAACTCATATCTGAATCATTTCCTCATTATCATACCAAATCATATTTTGAGAAATATAGTATTTTCGAACGACTTCGATAATTGAACAAAATGATACTTTTATAACAATCCAATAGCAATTCACAACTAACTCATAGAGATGTATCTATAATCTTGGCCATTACCACAAACGATATATGATATCCAAAATTCAATATAACGCCCACGGGAGCATTTAAATATATTTTGCTGAACCCAAAGGTTACCTCAACTCTATAACAATTATACGAAACCTCCAAGCATCATAACTTGATTTCCCATATCATCTTGAATTATATACGTCTACATAGCCATTCTCCAACAACCATCTCATGATAACATCAATAATCAATAACCAAACTTAAACTAATTCCCAATTCACAAATTATCAACCTTTAACATTATAATTTCCTTAATCCTTAATTAACATCTATAACTTCGATGATATTAGCTACATCGACTTGCATCCCAATTCATAATCATAATTCCAAATTATATAGCTAAACAAACTAAACATAACTCACAACTGTACCTAAATCAAGCACCTAATTGTGCTACCAACAATTATATTGAGAATATAAAGCTAGCTCGACTCGTAAATAAACCTCAATAAACTGATTTCTATGTTGCACTCAAATCCTTAACCAATATATCAATTCCAACATTATAATCTCCTTCATAATTCTGAATGATACTCCATTCCAAAATCATCCTCCAATAATCACCTCATAACAATAACAATAATCAACAACCAATCTTAACTATTCTAATTATCTTCTTCTAACGCAACCATTATGCTAATAAAACTGAATCCCGCAAATAGAAATTAATGAAGTCATTCCCATAACTCATAACTCGACTTCATACATATCAACTCCAACTACAATAATTATAACAGTTTCCCAATTCTAAGATTAGGACTTCCCTCGTATCATCAACAACGACTATCCAATAAGAACGATACAACAACAACAATAGGCAACAGCTTCACAGCAACTCCACCACAACCACAATGACAGAACAACAATAACCCAACAACACTACTACAACAGAGCAACAAAACAATAGCAACTCCACAACAACTTCACCACAACCACCACAACAACTCCACAACAACAATAACATAACAACTTCACCTTAATCATCATAATTACTCCACAAGTCCATATACTAAACACATTCCATTAAGGATCATAATCGTAATGACTTAGTGTATAAGTGTTGTTTAGGTCAAATGAAACATCTCTAATGAACCTTAGCATGTTATACTCATGTAATATACTCAATATACACATAATAAAATACACATCATAAGTAAATTCATTTCATAAACATGGTTTACACTAGAAAGAAACAATCACCTAACTATAGGTATGTAAATCTCTAGGGTAAAACCAAACTAAGTGTGTACCTTAACTAAGGATGCTTGAAGCCACGAAATTCCTTAATCCACTTGGTTAACTACTCCTACAGCTTCCCCTGAATGTATAAAATGCTAAAGATTAGTTTAAACAAGCTTATAGATAGGAAAAACTAAGCTTAAATACAAGAGGTGTAAACTGTTGAACTTACAACAACTTATGTGATCTTTCAGCAAGGTTTTCTATATGAGTTTAAGGTCTAAAGATTGGAACCAAAGCTTGAACTACTTTGTATGGATGTCTAGAAGAGTTATATGTAAAGAAAAGTGCGTGTTCAAGAGGAAGAAATAAGAGAAAAGAGACGAAAATCCAGAACAGGCTTTTATAGTCTGTTCTGGCGGTACCCCCAGGGGAGGGAAACCTCATCTGGGCAAGGTCGGTTTCTTGGAGTTTTTAGGTGATTCTTGCTTGAGTTGTTAGCCTAAGGTGTTGGCTTTCATGCATAAAAAGTTCTTTGAGAGATCGACATTTAAGAAGCTGCTAAGCAGCTTTCTTTGAGCATAGGTCTGAGCTGTAATTTTAGCTGGCCAGGTTTTACTATGTAAGCAATTTCACCTATTGAGCCACGTAATTCTTGGGGATAAATGACCATTTTAACCTTAAGACATCCCAAGCATGTCATATATCAAGTTTGGTTGGGTTCCGAGCTCGGATTCAATCCCAATTGGCTCTTTAACTGGAAGTTCATCGCTACCCGATAAAACAATCTCCAAACTATTTTCATAATCTTAATGTTTAAGGCTCTCAAGGACTTTCTAACTTATCTATTGGTTTCCAAAGCCTTCTTAGCTAATAAGAATGATGGTTCTTATCCTCTTTGACCTTTCTTAACCACTAAGAATGATAGTACTTATCCACAAGCTTTCTTAACCATTAAGAATGATGATGCTTATCCACAAGCTTTCTTAACCATTAAGAATGATGATGCTTATCCACAAGCTTTCTTAACCATTAAGAATGATGATGCTTATCCACAAGCTTTCTTAACCACTAAGAATGATGATGCTTATCCACAAGCTTTCTTAACCATTAAGAATGATGATGCTTATCCACAAGCTTTCTTAACCATTAAGAATGATGATGCTTATCCACAAGCTTTCTTAACCACTAAGAATGATGATGCTTATCCACAAGCTTTCTTAACCATTAAGAATGATGATGCTTATCCACAAGCTTTCTTAACCATTAAGAATGGTAATGCTTATCCACAAGCTTTCTTAACCATTAAGAATGATGGTCTTATCCACTTTTAGCTTTTAAATAAAGGTTCTTAAAAACAGGGCTATTACAAGGCCTAAATCCTATCTCGGATATCAGAAATGATCGATTCAAAAGCCTAAAATGTTTTTTTACCATTTCTAAGGGGTTCGTGAGCTCAGAAGCTGAATTCGTTAAAGTCCGATTTTTTGCGTCTGTTTCGTGCTCATCTTGGCCCAAACTCGTAATTTAGGCCTAAATCCTAGCTCGGACTTCAGAACTGATCGATCAAAAGCATGAAATGTTTTTTTACCATTTCTAAGGGGTTCGTGAGCTCAGAAGCTGAATTCGTTAAAGTCCGATTTTTTGCGTCTGTTTCGTGCTCATCTTGGCCCAAACTCGTAATTTAGGCCTAAATCCTAGCTCGGACGTCAAAACTGATCGAATAAAAGCATGAAATGTTTTTTTACCATTTCTAAGGGGTTCGTGAGCTCAGAAGCTGAATTCATTAAAGTCCGATTTTTTGCGTCTGTTTCGTGCTCATCTTGGCCCAAACTCGTAATTTAGGCCTAAATCTTAGCTGGACGTCAAACTGATCGAATCAAAAGCATGAAATTTTTTTTACCATTTTAAGGGATGGTGAGCTCAGATGCTGAATTCGTTAAAGTCCGATTTTTTGCGTCTGTTTCGTGCTCATCTTGGCCCAAACTCGTAATTTAGGCCTAAATCCTAGCTCGGACGTCAGAACTGATCGAATCAAAAGCATGAAATGTTTTTTTACCATTTCTAAGGGGTTCGTGAGCTCAGAAGCTGAATTCGTTAAAGTCCTATTTTTGCGTCTGTTTCGTGCTCATCTTGGCCCAAACTCGTAATTTAGGCCTAAATCCTAGCTCGGACGTCAGAACTGATCGAATCAAAAGCATGAAATGTTTTTTTACCATTTCTAAGGGGTTCGTGAGCTCAGAAGCTGAATTCGTTAAAGTCCGATTTTTTGCGTCTGTTTCGTGCTCATCTTGGCCCAAACTCGTAATTTAGGCCTAAATCCTAGCTCGGAAATCAGAACTGATCGATTCAAAAGCAGAAATGTTTTTTTTACCATTTCTAAGGGGTTCGTGAGCTCAGAAGCTGAATTCGTTAAAGTCCGATTTTTTGCGTCTGTTTCGTGCTCATCTTGGCCCAAACTCGTAATTTAGGCCTAAATCCTAGCTCGGACGTCAGAACTGATCGATTCAAAAGCATGAAATGTTTTTTTTACCATTTCTAAGGGGTTCGTGAGCTCAGAAGCTGAATTCGTTAAAGTCCGATTTTTTGCGTCTGTTTCGTGCTCATCTTGGCCCAAACTCGTAATTTAGGCCTAAATCCTAGCTCGGAAATCAGAACTGATCGATTCAAAAGCAAAATGTTTTTTTACCATTTCTAAGGGGTTCGTGAGCTCAGAAGCTGAATTCGTTAAAGTCCGATTTTTTGCGTCTGTTTCGTGCTCATCTTGGCCCAAACTCGTAATTTAGGCCTAAATCCTAGCTCGGAAATCAGAACTGATCGAATCAAAAGCATGAAATGTTTTTTTACCATTTCTAAGGGGTTCGTGAGCTCAGAAGCTGAATTCGTTAAAGTCCGATTTTTTGCGTCTGTTTCGTGCTCATCTTGGCCCAAACTGTAATTTAGGCCTAAATCCTAGCTCGGACGTCAGAACTGATCGATTAAAAGCCTGAAATGTTTTTTTACCATTTCTAAGGGGTTCGTGAGCTCAGAAGCTGAATTCGTTAAAGTCCGATTTTTTGCGTCTGTTTCGTGCTCATCTTGGCCCAAACTCGTAATTTAGGCCTAAATCCTAGCTCGGACGTCAGAACTGATCGAATCAAAAGCATGAAATGTTTTTTTTACCATTTCTAAGGGGTTCGTGAGCTCAGAAGCTGAATTCGTTAAAGTCCGATTTTTTGCGTCTGTTTCGTGCTCATCTTGGCCCAAACTCGTAATTTAGGCCTAAATCCTAGCTCGGACGTCAGAACTGATCGAATCAAAAGCATGAAATGTTTTTTTTACCATTTCTAAGGGGTTCGTGAGCTCAGAAGCTGAATTCGTTAAAGTCCGATTTTTTGCGTCTGTTTCGTGCTCATCTTGGCCCAAACTCGTAATTTAGGCCTAAATCCTAGCTCGGACGTCAGAACTGATCGTCTCAAACGCGTGAAATTTTTTTTACCATTTCTAAGGGGTTTGTGAGCTCAAAGCTGAATTTTAAAGTCCGATTTTTTGCGTCTGTTTCGTGCTCATCTTGGCCCAAACTCGTAATTTAGGCCTAAATCCTAGCTCGGACGTCAAGAACTGATCGAATCAAAAGCATGAAATGTTTTTTTACCATTTCTAAGGGGTTCGTGAGCTCAGAAGCTGAATTCGTTAAAGTCCGTTTTTTGCGTCTGTTTCGTGCTCATCTTGGCCCAAACTCGTAATTTAGGCCTAAATCCTAGCTCGGACGTCAGAACTGATCGATTCAAAAGCATGAAATGTTTTTTTACCATTTCTAAGGGGTTCGTGAGCTCAGAAGCTGAATTCGTTAAAGTCCGATTTTTTGCGTCTGTTTCGTGCTCATCTTGGCCCAAACTCGTAATTTAGGCCTAAATCCTAGCTCGGAAATCAGAACTGATCGATTCAAAAGCTAAATGTTTTTTTACCATTTCTAAGGGGTTCGTGAGCTCAGAAGCTGAATTCGTTAAAGTCCGATTTTTTGCGTCTGTTTCGTGCTCATCTTGGCCCAAACTCGTAATTTAGGCCTAAATCCTAGCTCGGAAATCAGAACTGATCGATTCAAAAGCAGAAATGTTTTTTTACCATTTCTAAGGGGTTCGTGAGCTCAGAAGCTGAATTCGTTAAAGTCCGATTTTTTGCGTCTGTTTCGTGCTCATCTTGGCCCAAACTCGTAATTTAGGCCTAAATCCTAGCTCGGACGTCAGAACTGATCGATTCAAAAGCATGAAATGTTTTTTTACCATTTCTAAGGGGTTCGTGAGCTCAGAAGCTGAATTTGTTAAAGTCCGATTTTTTGCGTCTGTTTCGTGCTCATCTTGGCCCAAACTCGTAATTTAGGCCTAAATCCTAGCTCGGACGTCAGAACTGATCGATTAAAAAACCTGAAATGTTTTTTTACCATTTCTAAGGGTTCGTGAGCTCAGAAGCTGAATTCGTTAAAGTCCGATTTTTTGCGTCTGTTTCGTGCTCATCTTGGCCCAAACTCGTAATTTAGGCCTAAATCCTAGCTCGGACGTCAGAACTGATCGAATCAAAAGCATGAAATGTTTTTTTACCATTTCTAAGGGGTTCGTGAGCTCAGAAGCTGAATTCGTTAAAGTCCGATTTTTTGCGTCTGTTTCGTGCTCATCTTGGCCCAAACTCGTAATTTAGGCCTAAATCCTAGCTCGGAAATCAGAACTGATCGATTCAAAAGCTAGAAATGTTTTTTTACCATTTCTAAGGGGTTCGTGAGCTCAGAAGCTGAATTCGTTAAAGTCCGATTTTTTGCGTCTGTTTCGTGCTCATCTTGGCCCAAACTCGTAATTTAGGCCTAAATCCTAGCTCGGACGTCAGAACTGATCGAATCAAAAGCATGAAATGTTTTTTTACCATTTCTAAGGGGTTCGTGAGCTCAGAAGCTGAATTCGTTAAAGTCCGATTTTTTGCGTCTGTTTCGTGCTCATCTTGGCCCAAACTCGTAATTTAGGCCTAAATCCTAGCTCGGACGTCAGAACTGATCGATTCAAAAGCATGAAATTTTTTTACCATTTCTAAGGGGTTCGTGAGCTCAGAAGCTGAATTCGTTAAAGTCCGATTTTTTGCGTCGTTTCGTGCTCATCTTGGCCCAAACTCGTAATTTTGGCCTAAAACCTAGCTCGGACGTCAGAACTGATGGATCAAAAGCATGAAATGTTTTTTTACCATTTCTAAGGGGTTCGTGAGCTCAGAAGCTGAATTCGTTAAAGTCCGATTTTTTGCGTCTGTTTCGTGCTCATCTTGGCCCAAACTCGTAATTTAGGCCTAAATCCTAGCTCGGACGTCAGAACTGATCGATTCAAAAGCATGAAATTTTTTTTACCATTTCTAAGGGGTTCGTGAGCTCAAAAGCTGAATTCGTTAAAGTCCGATTTTTTGCGTCTGTTTCGTGCTCATCTTGGCCCAAACTCGTAATTTAGGCCTAAATCCTAGCTTGGACGTCAAAACTGATCGAATCAAAAGCATGAAATGTTTTTTTACCATTTATAAGGGGATGGTGAGCTCAGATGCTGAATTCGTTAAAGTCCGATTTTTGCGTCTGTTTCTTGCTCATCTTGGCCCAAACTTGTAATTTAGGCCTAAATCCTAGCTCGGACGTCAGAACTGATCGAATCAAAAACATGAAATGTTTTTTTACCATTTCTAAGGGGTTCGTGAGCTCATAAGCTGAATTCGTTAAAGTCCAATTTTTTGCGTCTGTTTCGTGCTCATCTTGTCCCAAACTCGTAATTTAGTCCTAAATCCTAGCTCGGACGTCGGAACTGATCGAATCAAAAGCATGAAATGTTTTTTACCATTTCTAAGGGGTTCGTGAGCTCAGAAGCTGAATTCGTTAAAGTCCGTTTTTTTGCGTTTGTTTCGTGCTCATCTTGTCCCAAACTCGTAATTTAGTCCTAAATCCTAGCTCGGACGTCGGAACTGATCGAATCAAAAGCATGAAATGTTTTTTTACCATTTCTAAGGGGTTCGTGAGCTCAGAAGCTGAATTCGTTAAAGTCCGTTTTTTTGCGTTTTTCTCATCTTGGCCCAAACTCGTAATTTAGGCCTAAATCCTAGCTCGGACGTCAAAACTGATCGAATCAAAAGCATGAAATGTTTTTTTACCATTTCTAAGGGGTTCGTGAGCTCAGAAGCTGAATTCGTTAAAGTCCGATTTTTTACGTCTGTTTCGTGCTCATCTTGGCCCAAACTCGTAATTTAGGCCTAAATCCTAGCTCGGACGTCAAAACTGATCGAATTCAAAAGCATGAAATGTTTTTTTACCATTTCTAAAGGGATGTTGAGCTCAGATACTGAATTCGTTAAATTTCGATTTTTTGCGTCTGTTTCGTGCTCATCTTGGCCCAAACTCGTAATTTAGGCCTAAATCCTATCTCGGATATCAGAACTGATCGATTCAAAAGCCTAAAATGTTTTTTTACCATTTCTAAGGGGTTCGTGAGCTCAAAAGCTGAATTAGTTAAAGTCCGATTTTTTGCGTCTGTTTCGTGCTCATCTTGGCCCAAACTCTTAATTTAGGCCTAAATCCTAGCTCGGACGTCAGAACTGATCGAATCAAAAGTATGAAATGTTTTTTTACCATTTCTAAGGGTTCGTGAGCTCAGAAGCTGAATTCGTTAAAGTCCGATTTTTTGCGTTTGTTTCGTGCTCATCTTGGCCCAAACTCGTAATTTGGGCCTAAATCCTAGCTCGGACGTCAGAACTGATCAATTCAAAAGCATGAAATGTTTTTTTTTACCATTTCTAAGGGGTTCGTGAGCTAAGCTGAATTCGTTAAAGTCCGATTTTTTGCTTCCGTTGCTCATCTTGGCCCAAACTCGTAATTTAGCCCTAAATCTCTATCAGTAACTGATCGAATCAAAAGCATGAAATGTTTTTTTACCATTTCTAAGGGGTTCGTGAGCTTAGAAGCTGCATTCGTTAAGTCCGATTTTTTGCGTCTTTCGTGCTCATCTTGGCCCAAACTCGTAATTTGGGCCTAAATCCTAGCTCGGACGTCAGAACTGATCGATTCAAAAGCATGAAATTTTTTTTACCATTTCTAAGGGGTTCGTGAGCTCAAAAGCTGAATTAGTTAAAGTCCGATTTTTTGCGTCTGTTTCGTGCTCATCTTTGCCAAACTCGTAATTTAGGCCTAAATCCTAGCTCGGACGTCAGAACTGATCGAATCAAAAGCATGAAATATTTTTTTACCATTTCTAAGGGGTTCGTGAGCTCAGAAGCTGAATTCGTTAAAGTCCGATTTTTTGCGTTTGTTTCGTGCTCATCTTGGCCCAAACTCGTAATTTGGGCCTAAATCCTAGCTCGGACGTCAGAACTGATCGATTCAACAGCATGAAATGTTTTTTTTACCATTTCTAAGGGGTTCGTGAGCTCAGAAGCTGAATTCGTTAAAGTCCGATTTTTTTGCGTCTGTTTCGTGCTCATCTTGGCCCAAACTCGTAATTTAGGCCTAAATCCTAGCTCGGACGTCAGAACTGATCGAATCAAAAGCATGAAATGTTTTTTTACCATTTCTAAGGGGTTCGTGAGCTTAGAAGCTGAATTCGTTAAAGTCCGATTTTTTGCGTCTGTTTCGTGCTCATCTTGGCCCAAACTCGTAATTTGGGCCTAAATCCTAGCCCGGATGTCAGAACTGATCGATTCAAAAGCATGAAATGGTTTTTTACCATTTCTAAGGGGTTCGTGAGCTCAAAAGCTGAATTCGTTTCTAGTCCGATTTTTTGCGTCTGTTTCGTGCTCATCTTGGCCCAAACTCGTAATTTAGGCCTAAATCCTAGCTCGGACGTCAGAACTGATCGAATAAAAAGCATGAAATGTTTTTTTACCTTTTCTAAGGGGTTCGTGAGCTCAGAAGCTGAATTCGTTAAAGTCCGATTTTTTGCGTCTGTTTCGTGCTCATCTTGGCCCAAACTCGTAATTTAGGCCTAAATCCTAGCTCGGACGTCAAAACTGATCGAATCAAAAGCATGAAATGTTTTTTTACCATTTATAAGGGGATGGTGAGCTCAGATGCTGAATTCGTTAAAGTCCGATTTTTTGCGTCTCTGTAACAGCCCGAATTTGGTTTTATTAAATTTTTATTTTCAAGTTTCGAGGACGAAACTTCAAATAAGGGTGGTAGTATGTAATAGCCCTGTTTTTAAGAGCGTTTATTTAAACGTCAAATATATTTATTAAGTTAATTATGTTTCGGAAATTCTTATTTTATTCGAGATGTGGAATGTGAATTATATTGTCGTGTTTGTAATATGTATTTAATTGTTTAATTTTATGAGGTTCTTATTATTATTATTATTATTTTGGATTTAAGTGTAATTTATTGTGGAGTATTTGCCCAAAATAGAAACCCAACCCATATGTTTCCTTTGTCGGTTTGCAAAGTAAAACACACAACCTTTCTTTCATTTTGTTCCTTTCGGTGGATAAACTCAGAAAAAAAAAAAAAAAAAAAGAAGAGAAGAACCCCTACCCATATTCTTTCTCTCTCCTCATGAAACCCAAAACCCCAAACCCCTTATCTATCTCCTCCTCGTGAAAAACCCGAAGCCCCTCACCTTCCCTGTGAAAACCCGAAACCATACCCCTCGAAAGCCTGCGCTCCTGCCTCGCCGGTGTTTTAAGTCCGCCGGAGCCGCATCGAAAACTGCAACTTTGTGTCGCTGCTGTTCTTCCGTTTGCTCTCTTCACCGTTCGCATCTCCCCTGTTTCGTTCGATTGTTCTGCCCTAGACCCGAGGTTCGTCGCCCGCGTCGCCACCCCGTCTGGCTGAAGGTTTCTCCTCTCTTCCGTCGCACGGTCGACTCCTTGGTTGTCTCGCTGTTGTTGGTGATTATGCTGCTGGGTTGCTGTTGCCCTGTTCTTCTCTCTCCCCTCTGTCTTGCGACCACTGCCTGGTGTCGTTATGGTGGTTGTGTCGCTGCTACTTTCTGTGTAACAGCCCGAATTCTCCCGACCAGCTTACAAAGGATTAAGCACAGCGAAAGAGACTCTAGTCGAGATAACCCGAACTATTACCATCACACTCACCGAACTACATCGGAGAGTGTGGGACTCAATTCCCAACTCTATTCAAATAAATTAACTATTATAACTATGCTCTGATTCTCAGACTCTATTCTCATGAATTTCTACAGAAAATCCGGCAGAGTTTCCTTTGAAAATAGGACAACGCTAAAGCGAAAAATAATATGAACCTGTTACAATTTTAATAAATAAATTATTTCCAAATCCCAAAGCTCAACAATCTCAACGCTTTCGCGGAGCAACAACCAATAGAGAATCAGGAGCACTTAGCTAGCGATTCTTAAATAAAGAAAATATATTATAGAAATTAAACGATTTAACTATTACAGGTGGAGCGTCCTCACTTCAATAACAAATATAATACTGCACCATCTCGTATCCGCTTCAGCTTGCAAAAGAATAACTCACGGCTTCAACCTGAAACATATAAAATACTGCCACCCACCAAGTGACAGGCCACAGAAATGACAAAACAACTTACACACATCAGCAAAGCTGAGTACTAACCCATAAACAAAAGTAACACATGCTTTGGTGGTTTTTACTTGAAAACGACTCAGCAGTCAACAAAATCACATTGTCATAACATGCATCACATCAACTCATGTTGACAACATACTTATACATCTTTGTCTGATTGTTCCTTTTTCTACTACATCGTCATTCACATAATAGCAAACCCAACAACGTGACTTCAAACAACCTTGTAACAGATACATATCTCATATAGAAACTAATTAGTTAACCTTTCAACATATCACGATCCCTTATAAGGAATCTGGATTTACCAACTTTGATATAAGCAATATACTTCCATTAATTGATTTCTTATCAGAAATTCACACTTATGCTTTCGTATTCTATCAATCACTTTCTTATATTTTATAAGCAACCTCTTATCGGGCAATAAAATATCATAACTTTAACTATAACGATTCCTTATCGGGAATCCACATAACAAGATACGATTCCTTATCGGGAATCCAACATTAGTATCACTTACCAAGATATGCCTCCTTATTAGGAACCCACTATCAATATTCATATTCATATACTGAATAAACATTCATTATTTACCTGATATGATTCCTTATTGGGAATTCAATATCGAAACAACTTACCACGATACGATTCCTTATCGGAAATCCATTATCGATATAACTTTCATACTTTGCGATGACATTCTTTTCAACCAGGGGGAAAGAGAACGCGGCGGAGGAGACAAAGCTTACACTCCGACAGTGGGTCGTCACCCAACCATTCGCTTTACTTTTGGCCAATATCCGCGACTAGTCCGGAGTACATTTTTCCGCTGATTTCATCAGCCATCCACAGGTTTCACATTACCTGATATAACGCCCGATTATCGCCTCACAGAGCAATGGGCAGGTTTCCCTATGGGGCCCCAAGGTTCACAGTCCATGGGCACTGTTCATGTCACCTCATCCGTCGACTCAGACGAGGCTACTTTCCCCTTTGAGATTCCTTTCGATTATCGTTCATAACTCAATCAGATCATTCATATAACTCATCCAACAATTTAGTAATCTTTAGTAACGATCTTTGAAGAACGAACCAAACCAAGTGATTTCCCTCGTAGATAACCATAATCATTTAACATCTAAGTCTTATAAATACGAATTCCTAATTGATACATCTATGCTTTTCAATTCCAATTACCATCATAAAGCTTGTGAGCCACAACTAGTAGTAATTAATCATGTCGATAAAATATCCACAACAATATCACTAGGTCTCTCAGTTAGAATTCACTAACGAGAGTTACTAAGATGATTCCATACAATACATCTTGATAACAGTATCTGTTATCAAATCTTAACAACACTTTCCAGACATATGTCTCTCTCTTAGAATTAACTAAGGAGAGTTATTGAACCACTTACGCACTACCTCATACTTTTGTATGTAAATAGTTTATAGTCCCTTTAGACTTCATGATTACTAATCGACATTTAACTCAACAATGATAACAACCGTTATCAAGCATCAATAACAATTACCATAGGTCTCTCTCTTAGAATTAACTAAGGAGAGTTAACTCAAACACCACTCTCAAGGTTCATTAATCCAAAGTTGACTAATGAAAACAATTGGATATGTTTCATACTATACCATTTGTTGAATTCCAAATAACAGATTCAATAACAAAATCAATCTACAGAACATACTCATAACCATATAAAGCAATCTTCCCCACTCTAGTTGGATTACACGACCATATAACCAGGCTACGTGGAGGTAATCTACGAACTTATACTCATTTAAGTGATCTCATAAACCAACTTAGTTATGTGAATTCTAATCAATCAACGTCACTTTATTATATTGATCTATTTATAGCTATCCAACTAAAATACTTTATCAAACACATCTTCACTGATCTACTCTATAGTTACGTAATCTAGCTTTCATACTCTTCATATTATTATAGTAATTAGTTAATCCTTTCTTTGACTTCATGTGACGTTATCAATTAGATTGACTCATTTAAACAATCTACTCAAACTATTCTTCCCCATAGTATCATTGATAATTCTAGTCATATTTTCATATAACTAATCACAAACTTACCACATCAATCTACTTATTAACATAATATATACTTTGACAAAATGATAACCTACAATTAGAATTCTTATTATAAATTAGCTATATCACCTTTCCACAATTTAGTGAGTTTCCAACAACAACAACATAAGAAAACCTTTCATATATCGCATAAACAAGACCAACAACATGATTTCACTTCAATACTATTAAGTAATATCAATTATCCTTTCTCACTAATTAACTAATCAAATTAACCAATCCAAGTAATATCAATAATCATATCTTGTTACTCTTACTATAAACGATTCTACGAATTTAAATTACAAACTCTAATAAAATGAACAATTCAATAGATTACTTACTATCCAATATGGCGAGAGTAAAACTTCAGTCAATCAAACTAAACCAACCCTTCTTAGTGAACTAATTTAGGAACTTATAATTACAAATCCTCTCAGAACTCAACATTTCACCAATTTACTTTATTACTTAAGTAAAGGAGCTTCCTTAATCTCAATTTACCACCAACAATTCACCATAAGACATTACAACCTCATTTATGAAATCAACTAACACAAACACAAATCAATTTTGATATATTGATTCATAACCAACGATAATTCATCATCATATCAACTATAATTCAATATTATCAACTACATCAAACATCAACAATTCATAATCAATTCACTAATCTTCAATTAGAATAAAGAAAACAAAATTAGTATCAAAGGAAAGAGGACAGGGTGTAGTACCTTTACAAGAGGTAACACACCACTGCAGCAACTCCAAGAAGTGGCGGCTACCACCAGTAGCGACACCGCGTCGCAGACGAGAACCAACAGCACCAACAGAAAAGACACGGGGAACACCAAGAGGAGAGAGAAACACGGGACAGGGGAAGGAACCACGATAGCAGCAGCAGCAACAACTCCGACAGAAGTTGCGGCGAGGCAACACCGCGCATCAGCGGTCGAGGATGCAGCAGGGCTCCGGCGAACTTAAGACACCGGCGAACAGAGGAGAGAGAAACACGGGCAACAACAACAACAGCGAGCGGTGTGGTGGCTTGCGAGCAGCACCACACGCGCAACTTCGACGAGAAGGACGAAGGTGAGAGAGTTCGAGAAGTGGTGAGGGTTTGTGCTTCGGGTTTTTCACGGGGCAAGAAACATCGTGGAGTGAGAAAGAAAGATAGGTGGAAGGGTTTTGAGGTTTGATCCTCTTGACCGACAAAACAAATTATCAATTTGATTGTGGATTGTGAATCGTTTTTGTTTTGTTGTGTTATTACTACTGTTATGGAACCATAGTTAATAGTTGTTGTTAGTAGTTTTGTTCTGTTTTTGCTCTTGAATTGTTGGTGCTGATGTTATGTTGTTGAGGTAGTAGTTGCTGTTGTAGTGTTGCTATTGTGATAGTTATTGATGCTGAATTAGTGTTGCTTGTGAATTGATAATCCGCTTGATTTGTATTTGTGTTGATTGATTGAATATGTATGGTACTTTAGTTGTGACTTGGTTGTGATAAACTCAAATTGGGGTAGCACCTACACTTTACTAATAACCATAGTTGATGTGTTGTTGGTTGTGGTAAAGAATTTTGATTAGGAGTTCTTAAGTTAGTTCAATAAAACTTACTAGTTTCATTTGATTAATGGGAAGCCTTACTCTAATTATATTGATAGTAAGTTATAGAATTGGATTAATGGTCTTAATCAGAAATTGTCATTTAGATTATGGAAATGGTTTATACTAAGAAAGTGAATTGGACTAATTCTTGAAATGAGTTTTATTGAGTGATGGTTATTATTATTCATTAACATAATTCCGGTGAAATGATGGGATTAGGTTATGGAGTTGAAACGTGATGATTTACTTATAACTAGAATGATTTTCTTGTCAATTATGACTCTAAGAAGGTGAGTAATCACATGAAAGTCTATAGTAATGTGCATTTATGAGTAATTAGTTTCGGAGAGGGGTTGATAATACGACTAGAGACTTCATATGAACCTATATGGAAGAATAGTGTCAGTATAGTATTTAGTGCATCAATTTAGTTAGTAATCTCACAAGAAGTCGAGGAAAGGTAACCAATTACTATTGTTTATTTGAAGATTATTGGAGTTAGTTTACCTTGTTATGGATTAGATTCTTGAGGATGTGTTCAATATATGATTTTAGTTTAATTAATAAAGATGGAATAATATGGTAAAGTTGTGTTGTTTAATTGGTTCTCATAGAGCCAAGTCAATACTTGAGATTACTCAAGTATAAGTTTATGAATTACATCAATTTGGCCTCGGTTATATGGTTACATAATCTAATTGGAACAAGACAAGTTCGTTTTATATGATTATGAATGTGGTGTTTAACCATGATTAATGATCTGTAATTGGAGCAGTTATTAGTTAAGAATACAATTGATTAATGGTTATCATCTAGAAGGATAATTGGAAGTGGACTTACGAGATAACATGGCCCATGATTGATTAGGTCTAATCGACCTTTGTTTCATGAATCTCGAGTTGTGGAATCTACGCTAACTCTCCTTAGTTAATTCTAAGAGAGAGACTTATTGTAATCATCGACGGTATTTGATAACAATTATTATCATTATTGAGATGAGTCTACATAGATATCAGTGAAGTGAAAAAGAATATGAATTATTTATACGCAAAAGTATGTGATGTGTGGAATTAGCTTAGTAACTCTCGTTAGTTAATTCTAGCTGAGAGACCTAGTGATATTTCATTGACATGATTAATTACTACCAGTTGTGGCTCACAAGCATTATGTTGGTAAAAGGAATTAAACAGCATAGATGTATCGATTTGGAAATACGTATTTATAAGAGTGATATGTTAAATGATTATGGTTATCTACGGGGAAATCACTTGGTTTGGTTCGTATTCAAAGATCGTCATTAAGGATTACTAAATCATTGGATGAGTTATATGAATAATCTGATTGAGTTATGAACGATAATCGAAAGGAATCTAAAAGGGGAAAGTAGCCTCGTCTGAGTCGACGGATGAGGTGACACGAACAGTGCCCCATGGACTGTGAACCTTGGGGGCCCCACAGAGAAACCTGCCCATTGCTCTGTGGGGCGATTATCGGGCGTATATCAGGTAATGTGAAACCTGTGGATGGCTGATGGAATCAGCGAAAAAATGTACTCCGGACTAGTCGCGGTTATTGGCCAAAAGTAAAGCGAATGGTTGGGTGACGACCCCACTGTCGGAGTGTAAGCTTTGTCTCCTCCGCCGCGTTCTCTTTCCCCCTGGTTAAAAGGAATGTTATCTCAGAGTATGAAAGTTATATCGATAATGGATTCCGATAAGGAATCATATCGTGGTAACTTGTTTCGATATTGGATTCCCGATAAGGAATCATATAGGTAAGTAGTGAATGTTTATAAAGTATTATGAATATGATCGTATTGGTTTCCTGATAAAGAAGCAGATCATGGTAAGTTATACTACGTTAGATTCTGATAAGGAACATATTTGTTATGTGGATTCCTGATAAGGAATCGTATCTCATTATGATTCCCGATAAGGAATCGTTATGATAGGGAAAGTTATTATGTTATTTGTTGCCTGATAAAGGTTTGTATAGGACAGTTTAAAGGATTGATTAATAGAATATGAAAACATAAGTTTGGATTTCTGATAAGGAATCAATTAAAGGAAGTAAAGTATATTATACTTATATCAAAGTTGGTACCCCAAATTCCTTATCAGGGATCGTAATATGTTGAAAGGTTGACTAATTAGTTTCTATATGAGATATGTAACTGTTATAGATTGTTTGAAGTCACGTTGTTGGGTTTGCTTGTTATTTGACCGACGATGTAGTATAAAAGGAACAATCAGATAAAGATGTATAAGTATGTTGTCAACATGAGTTGATGTGATGCATGTTATGACAATGTGATTATGATGACTGTTGAGAGTCGTTTTCAAGTAAAAACCCAAAGCATGTGTTACTCTTATTTTAGGGTTTATACTCAGCTTTGCTGATGTGTATGTTGTTTTGTCATTTCTGTGGCGCTGTCACTTGGTGGGTGGCAGTATCTTAAATGTTTCAGGTTTGAAGCTGAGTTATTCTTTTGCAAGTTGAAGCTGATACGAGATGATGCAGTATTATATTTGTTATTGAAGTGAGGACGCTCACTTGTAATAGTTAATCGTTTGTTTTCTATAATCTATTTCTTCATTTAAGAATTGTTAGCTAGTGCTCCTGATTCTCTGCTGGTTGTTGCTCCGCGAAAGCGTTGAGATTGTTGAGCTGTGGGATTTGAAAATATTTTATTTATTAAAATTGTAACAGGTTCATATTATTTTTCGCTTTAGCGTTGTCTATTTTCAAAGGAAACTCTGCCGGATTTTCTGTAGAATTCATGAGAATAGTCTGAGAATCAGAGCATAGTTTATAATGTTAATTTATTTGAATAGAGTTGGGAATTGAGTCCACACTCTCCGATGTAGTTCGGTGAGTGTGATGGTAATAGTTCGGGTTATCTCGACTAGAGTCTCTTTCGCTGTGCTTAATGATTCTTTGCATAACTATATGCGCCTCGAAATACTTAAGTGATTATAACTCTCTAAGAGAAAGCCTTGCTTGTTGTTCAATGATTGTAAGGATTATATAATATGGAATAGTTCTATAGAATGGGATTGAGTTAATGAACGATAATTGAAAGGAATCTAAAAGGGGAAGTAGCCTCGTCTGAGTCGACGGATGAGGTGAATGAACAGTGCCCATGGGACTGTGAACTTGGGGGCCCACAGGGAAATTTGCCCCATTGCTCTGTGAGGCGATAATCGGGCGATATATCAGGTAATGTGAACCTGTGGATGGTTGATGAATCAGCTGAAAAATGTACTCCGGACTAGTCGCGGTTATTGGGCCAAAAGTAAAGTGATGGTTGGGTGACGACCCCACTGTCGGAGTGTAAGCTTTGTCTCTCCGCGTTTCTTTCCGCCATGTTAAAAGGAATATTTATTTATATTTCGTTGTATAATAATTTAGGCAAATCCTAGCTCGAGATAATTGTGAATTAAGTTGTTTTTTCCTATTTTATTAATCAAGTGGTTCTAGTAGTTGAAGTTCTTAGTGATCGAACGCTGTTTCGTCTGTTTCTGCTCATCTTGGCCCAAACTCGTAATTTAGGCCTAAATCCTAGCTTGGACGTCAGAACTGATTGAATCAAAAGCATGAAATGTTTTTTTACCATTTCTAAGGGGTTCGTGAGCTCAGAAGCTGAATTCGTTAAAGTCCGATTTTTTGCGTCTGTTTCGTGCTCATCTTGGCCCAAACTCGTAATTTAGGCCTAAATCCTAGCTCGGACTCAGAACTGATCGATTCAAAAGCAGAAATGTTTTTTTTACCATTTCTAAGGGGTTCGTGAGCTCAGAAGCTGAATTCGTTAAAGTCCGATTTTTTGCGTCTGTTTCGTGCTCATCTTGGCCCAAACTCGTAATTTAGGCCTAAATCCTAGCTCGGACTCAGAACTGATCGATTCAAAAGCATGAAATGTTTTTTTACCATTTCTAAGGGGTTCGTGAGCTCAGAAGCTGAATTCGTTAAAGTCCGATTTTTTGCGTCTGTTTCGTGCTCATCTTGGCCCAAACTCGTAATTTAGGCCTAAATCTAGCTCGGAAATCAGAACTGATCGATTCAAAAGCTGAAATGTTTTTTTTACCATTTCTAAGGGGTTCGTGAGCTCAGAACTGAATTATTAAAGTCCGATTTTTTCGTCTGTTTCGTGCTCATCTTGGCCCAAACTCGTAATTTAGGCCTAAATCCTAGCTCGGACTTCAGAACTGATCGATTCAAAAGCATGAAATGTTTTTTTACCATTTCTAAAGGGATGTTGAGCTCAGAAGCTGAATTCGTTAAAGTCCGATTTTTTGCGTCTGTTTCGTGCTCATCTTGGCCCAAACTCGTAATTTAGGCCTAAATCCTAGCTCGGATCAGAACTGATCGATTCAAAAGCTGAAATGTTTTTTTACCATTTCTAAGGGGTTCGTGAGCTCAGAAGCTGAATTCGTTAAAGTCCGATTTTTTGCGTCTGTTTCGTGCTCATCTTGGCCCAAACTCGTAATTTAGGCCTAAATCCTAGCTCGGACTCAGAACTGATCGATTCAAAAGCATGAAATGTTTTTTTTACCATTTCTAAGGGGTTCGTGAGCTCAGAAGCTGAATTCGTTAAAGTCCGATTTTTTGCGTCTGTTTCGTGCTCATCTTGGCCCAAACTCGTAATTTAGGCCTAAATCCTAGCTCGGACTCAGAACTGATCGATTCAAAAGCATGAAATGTTTTTTTTACCATTTCTAAGGGGTTCGTGAGCTCAGAAGCTGAATTCGTTAAAGTCCGATTTTTTGCGTCTGTTTCGTGCTCATCTTGGCCCAAACTCGTAATTTAGGCCTAAATCCTAGCTCGGACTTCAGAACTGATCGATTCAAAAGCATGAAATGTTTTTTTACCATTTCTAAGGGGTTCGTGAGCTCAGAAGCTGAATTCGTTAAAGTCCGATTTTTTGCGTCTGTTTCGTGCTCATCTTGGCCCAAACTCGTAATTTAGGCCTAAATCCTAGCTCGGACGTCAGAACTGATCGATTCAAAAGCATGAAATGTTTTTTTCCATTTCTAAGGGGTTCGTGAGCTCAGAAGCTGAATTCGTTAAAGTCCGATTTTTTGCGTCTGTTTCGTGCTCATCTTGGCCCAAACTCGTAATTTAGGCCTAAATCCTAGCTCGGACGCAGAACTGATCGATTCAAAAGCATGAAATGTTTTTTTACCATTTCTAAGGGGTTCGTGAGCTCAGAAGCTGAATTCGTTAAAGTCCGATTTTTTGCGTCTGTTTCGTGCTCATCTTGGCCCAAACTCGTAATTTAGGCCTAAATCCTAGCTCGGACTCAGAACTGATCGATTCAAAAGCATGAAATGTTTTTTTACCATTTCTAAGGGGTTCGTGAGCTCAGAAGCTGAATTCTTAAAAGTCCGATTTTTTGCGTCTGTTTCGTGCTCATCTTGGCCCAAACTCGTAATTTAGGCCTAAATCCTAGCTCGGACATCAGAACTGATCGATTCAAAAGCATGAAATGTTTTTTTACCATTTCTAAGGGGTTCGTGAGCTCAGAAGCTGAATTCGTTAAAGTCCGATTTTTTGCGTCTGTTTCGTGCTCATCTTGGCCCAAACTCGTAATTTAGGCCTAAATCCTAGCTCGGACTTCAGAACTGATCGATTCAAAAGCATGAAATGTTTTTTTTACCATTTCTAAGGGGTTCGTGAGCTCAGAAGCTGAATTCGTTAAAGTCCGATTTTTTCGTCTGTTTCGTGCTCATTTTGGCCCAAACTCGTATTTAGGCCTAAATCCTAGCTCGGACGTCAGAACTGATCGATTCAAAACATGAAATGTTTTTTTACCATTTCTAAGGGGTTCGTGAGCTCAAAGCTGAATTCGTTAAAGTCCGATTTTTTGCGTCTGTTTCGTGCTCATCTTGGCCCAAACTCGTAATTTAGGCCTAAATCCTAGCTCGGACATCAGAACTGATCGATTCAAAAGCATGAAATGTTTTTTTTACCATTTCTAAGGGGTTGATGAGCTCAGAAGCTGAATTCGTTAAAGTCCGATTTTTTGCGTCTGTTTCGTGCTCATCTTGGCCCAAACTCGTAATTTAGGCCTAAATCCTAGCTCGGACTTCAGAACTGATCGATTCAAAAGCATGAAATGTTTTTTTTACCATTTCTAAGGGGTTCGTGAGCTCAGAAGCTGAATTCGTTAAAGTCCGATTTTTTGCGTCTGTTTCGTGCTCATCTTGGCCCAAACTCGTAATTTAGGCCTAAATCCTAGCTCGGACATCAGAACTGATCGATTCAAAAGCATGAAATGTTTTTTTTACCATTTCTAAGGGGTTCGTGAGCTCAAAAGCTGAATTCGTTAAAGTCCGATTTTTTGCGTCTGTTTCGTGCTCATCTTGGCCCAAACTCGTAATTTAGGCCTAAATCCTAGCTCGGACTCAGAACTGATCGATTAAAAGCATGAAATGTTTTTTTACCATTTCTAAGGGGTTCGTGAGCTCAGAAGCTGAATTCGTTAAAGTCCGATTTTTTGCGTCTGTTTCGTGCTCATCTTGGCCCAAACTCGTAATTTAGGCCTAAATCCTAGCTCGGACGTCAAGAACTGATCGATTCAAAAGCATGAAATGTTTTTTTTACCATTTCTAAGGGGTTCGTGAGCTCAGAAGCTGAATTCGTTAAAGTCCGATTTTTTGCGTCTGTTTCGTGCTCATCTTGGCCCAAACTCGTAATTTAGGCCTAAATCCTAGCTCGGAAATCAGAACTGATCGATTCAAAAGCATGAAATGTTTTTTTACCATTTCTAAGGGGTTCGTGAGCTCAGGAACTGATTCGTAAAGTCCATTTTTTCGTCTGTTTCGTGCTCATCTTGGCCCAAACTCGTAATTTGGGCCTAAACCTAGCTCGGAAATCAGAACTGATCGATTCAAAAGTCTGAAATGTTTTTTTACCATTTCTAAGGGGTTCGTAAGCTCAGAAGCTGAATTCGTTAAAGTCCGATTTTTTCGTCTGTTTCGTGCTCATCTTGGCCCAAATCGTAATTTAGGCCTAAATCCTAGCTCGGACTCAGAACTGATCGATTCAAAAGCATGAAATGTTTTTTTTACCATTTCTAAGGGGCGTGAGCTCAGAAGCTGAATTCGTTAAAGTCCGATTTTTTGCGTCTGTTTCGTGCTCATCTTGGCCCAAACTCGTAATTTAGGCCTAAATCCTAGCTCGGACTCAGAACTGATCGATTCAAAAGCATGAAATGTTTTTTTTACCATTTCTAAGGGGTTCGTGAGCTCAGAAGCTGAATTCGTTAAAGTCCGATTTTTTGCGTCTGTTTCGTGCTCATCTTGGCCCAAACTCGTAATTTAGGCCTAAATCCTAGCTCGGACATCAGAACTGATCGATTCAAAAGCATGAAATGTTTTTTTTACCATTTCTAAGGGGTTCGTGAGCTCAGAAGCTGAATTCTTAAAGTCCGATTTTTTCGTCTGTTTCGTGCTCATCTTGGCCCAAACTCGTAATTTGGCCTAAATCCTAGCTCGGACGTCAGAACTGATCGATTCAAAAGCATGAAATGTTTTTTTACCATTTCTAAGGGGTTCGTGAGCTCAGAAGCTGAATTCGTTAAAGTCCGATTTTTTGCGTCTGTTTCGTGCTCATCTTGGCCCAAACTCGTAATTTAGGCCTAAATCCTAGCTCGGACTTCAGAACTGATCGATTCAAAAGCATGAAATGTTTTTTTACCATTTCTAAGGGGTTCGTGAGCTCAGAAGCTGAATTCGTTAAAGTCCGATTTTTTGCGTCTGTTTCGTGCTCATCTTGGCCCAAACTCGTAATTTAGGCCTAAATCCTAGCTCGGACATCAGAACTGATCGATTCAAAAGCATGAAATGTTTTTTTACCATTTCTAAGGGGTTCGTGAGCTCAGAAGCTGAATTCGTTAAAGTCCGATTTTTTGCGTCTGTTTCGTGCTCATCTTGGCCCAAACTCGTAATTTAGGCCTAAATCCTAGCTCGGACGTCAGAACTGATCGATCAAAAGCATGAAATGTTTTTTTTACCATTTCTAAGGGGTTCGTGAGCTCAGAAGCTGAATTCGTTAAAGTCCGATTTTTTGCGTCTGTTTCGTGCTCATCTTGGCCCAAACTCGTAATTTAGGCCTAAATCCTAGCTCGGACGTCAGAACTGATCGATTCAAAAGCATGAAATGTTTTTTTTACCATTTCTAAGGGGTTCGTGAGCTCAGAAGCTGAATTCGTTAAAGTCCGATTTTTTCGTCTGTTTCGTGCTCATCTTGGCCCAAACTCGTAATTTAGGCCTAAATCCTAGCTCGGACGTCAGAACTGATCGATTCAAAAGCATGAAATGTTTTTTTTACCATTTCTAAGGGGTTCGTGAGCTCAGAAGCTGAATTCGTTAAAGTCCGATTTTTTGCGTCTGTTTCGTGCTCATCTTGGCCCAAATCGTAATTTAGGCCTAAATCCTAGCTCGGACTCAGAACTGATCGATTCAAAAGCATGAAATGTTTTTTTACCATTTCTAAGGGGTTCGTGAGCTCAGAAGCTGAATTCGTTAAAGTCCGATTTTTTGCGTCTGTTTCGTGCTCATCTTGGCCCAAACTCGTAATTTAGGCCTAAATCCTAGCTCGGACATCAGAACTGATCGATTCAAAAGCATGAAATGTTTTTTTACCATTTCTAAGGGGTTCGTGAGCTCAGAAGCTGAATTCGTTAAAGTCCGATTTTTTGCGTCTGTTTCGTGCTCATCTTGGCCCAAACTCGTAATTTAGGCCTAAATCCTAGCTCGGACTTCAGAACTGATCGATTCAAAAGCATGAAATGTTTTTTTACCATTTCTAAGGGGTTCGTGAGCTCGAAGCTGAATTCGTTAAAGTCCGATTTTTTGCGTCTGTTTCGTGCTCATCTTGGCCCAAACTCGTAATTTAGGCCTAAATCCTAGCTCGGACATCAGAATGATCGATTCAAAAGCATGAAATGTTTTTTTTACCATTTCTAAGGGGTTCGTGAGCTCAGAAGCTGAATTCGTCTGTTTCGTGCTCATCTTTGGCCCAAACTCGTAATTTAGGCCTAAATCCTAGCTCGGACATCAGAACTGATCGATTCAAAAGCATGAAATTTTTTTTACCATTTCTAAGGGGTTCGTGAGCTCAGAGTGAATTCGTTAAAGTCCGATTTTTTGCGTCTGTTTCGTGCTCATCTTGGCCCAAACTCGTAATTTAGGCCTAAATCCTAGCTCGGACTTCAGAACTGATCGATTCAAAAGCATGAAATGTTTTTTTACCATTTCTAAGGGGTTCGTGAGCTCAGAAGCTGAATTCGTTAAAGTCCGATTTTTTGCGTCTGTTTCGTGCTCATCTTGGCCCAAACTCGTAATTTAGGCCTAAATCCTAGCTCGGAACTGATCTATTCAAAAGCTGAAATGTTTTTTTTACCATTTCTAAGGGGTTCGTGAGCTCAGAAGCTGAATTCGTAAAGTCCGATTTTTTGCGTCTGTTTCGTGCTCATCTTGGCCCAAACTCGTAATTTAGGCCTAAATCCTAGCTCGGACGTCAGAACTGATCGATTCAAAAGCATGAAATGTTTTTTTCCATTTCTAAGGGGTTCGTGAGCTCAGAAGCTGAATTCTTAAAGTCCGATTTTTTCGTCTGTTTCGTGCTCATCTTGGCCCAAACTCGTAATTTAGGCCTAAATCCTAGCTCGGACGTCAGAACTGATCGATTCAAAAGCATGAAATGTTTTTTTACCATTTCTAAGGGGTTCGTGAGCTCAGAAGCTGAATTCGTTAAAGTCCGATTTTTTGCGTCTGTTTCGTGCTCATCTTGGCCCAAACTCGTAATTTAGGCCTAAATCCTAGCTCGGACGTCAGAACTGATCGATTCAAAAGCATGAAATGTTTTTTTACCATTTCTAAGGGGTTCGTGAGCTCAGAAGCTGAATTCGTTAAAGTCCGATTTTTTGCGTCTGTTTCGTGCTCATCTTGGCCCAAACTGTAATTTAGGCCTAAATCCTAGCTCGGACTCAGAACTGATCGATTAAAAGCATGAAATGTTTTTTTACCATTTCTAAGGGGTTCGTGAGCTCAGAAGCTGAATTCGTTAAAGTCCGATTTTTTGCGTCTGTTTCGTGCTCATCTTGGCCCAAACTCGTAATTTAGGCCTAAATCCTAGCTCGGACTCAGAACTGATCGATTCAAAAGCATGAAATGTTTTTTTTACCATTTCTAAGGGGTTCGTGAGCTCAGAAGCTGAATTCGTTAAAGTCCGATTTTTTGCGTCTGTTTCGTGCTCATCTTGGCCCAAATCGTAATTTAGGCCTAAATCCTAGCTCGGACGTCAGAACTGATCGATTCAAAAGCATGAAATGTTTTTTTACCATTTCTAAGGGGTTCGTGAGCTCAGAAGCTGAATTCGTTAAAGTCCGATTTTTTCGTCTGTTTCGTGCTCATCTTGGCCCAAACTCGTAATTTAGGCCTAAATCCTAGCTCGGACGTCAGAACTGATCGATTCAAAAGCATGAAATGTTTTTTTTACCATTTCTAAGGGGTTCGTGAGCTCAGAAGCTGAATTCGTTAAAGTCCGATTTTTTCGTCTGTTTCGTGCTCATCTTGGCCCAAACTCGTAATTTAGGCCTAAATCCTAGCTCGGACTCAGAACTGATCGATTCAAAAGCATGAAATGTTTTTTTACCATTTCTAAGGGGTTCGTGAGCTCAGAAGCTGAATTCGTTAAAGTCCGATTTTTTGCGTCTGTTTCGTGCTCATCTTGGCCCAAACTCGTAATTTAGGCCTAAATCCTAGCTCGGAAATCAGAACTGATCGATTCAAAAGCATGAAATGTTTTTTTCCATTTCTAAGGGGGTGAGCTCAGAAGCTGAATTCGTTAAAGTCCGATTTTTTGCGTCTGTTTCGTGCTCATCTTGGCCCAAACTCGTAATTTAGGCCTAAAACCTAGCTCGGACGTCAGAACTGATCGATTCAAAAGCATGAAATGTTTTTTTTACCATTTCTAAGGGGTTCGTGAGCTCAGAAGCTGAATTCGTTAAAGTCCGATTTTTTGCGTCTGTTTCGTGCTCATCTTGGCCCAAACTCGTAATTTAGGCCTAAATCAGCTCGATCAGTCTCGTATCATCGATATGATCGATCAAAAGCATGAAATGTTTTTTTACCATTTCTAAGGGGTTCGTGAGCTCAGAAGCTGAATTCGTTAAAGTCCGATTTTTTGCGTCTGTTTCGTGCTCATCTTGGCCCAAACTCGTAATTTAGGCCTAAATCCTAGCTCGGAAATCATACTGATCTATACAAAAGCATGAAATGTTTTTTTTACCTTTTCTAAGGGGTTCGTGAGCTCAGAAGCTGAATTCTAAAGTCCGATTTTTTCGTCTGTTTCGTGCTCATCTTGGCCCAAACTCGTAATTTAGGCCTAAATCCTAGCTCGGACGTCAGAACTGATCGATTCAAAAGCATGAAATGTTTTTTTACCATTTCTAAGGGGTTCGTGAGCTCAGAAGCTGAATTTTAAAGTCCGATTTTTTCGTCTGTTTCGTGCTCATCTTGGCCCAAACTCGTAATTTAGGCCTAAATCCTAGCTCGGACGTCAGAACTGATCGATTCAAAAGCATGAAATGTTTTTTTACCATTTCTAAGGGGTTCGTGAGCTCAGAAGCTGAATTCGTTAAAGTCCGATTTTTTGCGTCTGTTTCGTGCTCATCTTGGCCCAAACTCGTAATTTAGGCCTAAATCCTAGCTCGGACTCAGAACTGATCGATTCAAAAGCATGAAATGTTTTTTTTACCATTTCTAAGGGGTTCGTGAGCTCAGAAGCTGAATTCGTTAAAGTCCGATTTTTTGCGTCTGTTTCGTGCTCATCTTGGCCCAAATCGTAATTTAGGCCTAAATCCTAGCTCGGAAATCAGAACTGATCGATTAAAAGCATAAATGTTTTTTTACCATTTCTAAGGGGTTCGTGAGTCAGAAGCTGAATTCGTTAAAGTCCGATTTTTTCGTCTGTTTCGTGCTCATCTTGGCCAAATGGAATTTAGGCCTAAATCCTAGCTCGGACTCAGAACTGATCGATTCAAAAGCATGAAATGTTTTTTTTACCATTTCTAAGGGGTTCGTGAGCTCAGAAGCTGAATTCGTTAAAGTCCGATTTTTTGCGTCTGTTTCGTGCTCATCTTGGCCCAAACTCGTAATTTAGGCCTAAATCCTAGCTCAGACATCAGAACTGATCGATTCAAAAGCATGAAATGTTTTTTTTACCATTTCTAAGGGGTTCGTGAGCTCAGAAGCTGAATTCGTTAAAGTCCGATTTTTTGCGTCTGTTTCGTGCTCATCTTGGCCCAAACTCGTAATTTAGGCCTAAATCCTAGCTCGGACTTCAGAACTGATCGATTCAAAAGCATGAAATGTTTTTTTACCATTTCTAAGGGGTTCGTGAGCTCAGAAGCTGAATTCGTTAAAGTCCGATTTTTTCGTCTGTTTCGTGCTCATCTTGGCCCAAACTCGTAATTTAGGCCTAAATCCTAGCTCGGACGTCAGAACTGATCGATTCAAAAGCATGAAATGTTTTTTTTACCATTTCTAAGGGGTTCGTGAGCTCAGAAGCTGAATTCGTTAAAGTCCGATTTTTTGCGTCTGTTTCGTGCTCATCTTGGCCCAAACTCGTAATTTAGGCCTAAATCCTAGCTCGGACATCAGAACTGATCGATTCAAAAGCATGAAATGTTTTTTTTACCATTTCTAAGGGGTTGTGAGCTCAGAAGCTGAATTCGTTAAAGTCCGATTTTTTGCGTCTGTTTCGTGCTCATCTTGGCCCAAACTCGTAATTTAGGCCTAAATCCTAGCTCGGACGTCAGAACTGATCGATTAAAAGCATGAAATGTTTTTTTACCATTTCTAAGGGGTTCGTGAGCTCAGAAGCTGAATTCGTTAAAGTCCGATTTTTTGCGTCTGTTTCGTGCTCATCTTGGCCCAAACTCGTAATTTAGGCCTAAATCCTAGCTCGGACATCAGAACTGATCGATTCAAAAGCATGAAATGTTTTTTTACCATTTCTAAGGGGTTCGTGAGCTCGAACTGAATTTAAAGTCCGATTTTTTCGTCTGTTTCGTGCTCATCTTGGCCCAAACTCGTAATTTAGGCCTAAATCCTAGCTCGGACGTCAGAACTGATCGATTCAAAAGCATGAAATGTTTTTTTACCATTTCTAAGGGGTTCGTGAGCTCAGAAGCTGAATTCGTTAAAGTCCGATTTTTTGCGTCTGTTTCGTGCTCATCTTGGCCCAAACTCGTAATTTAGGCCTAAATCCTAGCTCGGACGTCAGAACTGATCGATTCAAAAGCATGAAATGTTTTTTTTACCATTTCTAAGGGGTTCGTGAGCTCAGAAGCTGAATTCGTTAAAGTCCGATTTTTTGCGTCTGTTTGTGCTCATCTTGGCCCAAACTCGTAATTTAGGCCTAATCCTAGCTCGGACGTGAGAACTGATCGATTCAAAAGCATGAAATGTTTTTTTACCATTTCTAAGGGTTCGTGAGCTCAGAAGCTGAATTCGTTAAAGTCCATTTTTTCGTCTGTTTCGTGCTCATCTTGGCCCAAACTCGTAATTTAGGCCTAAATCCTAGCTCGGACGTCAGAACTGATCGAATTAAAAGCATGAAATGTTTTTTTTACCATTTCTAAGGGGTTCGTGAGCTCAGAAGCTGAATTATTAAAGTCCGATTTTTTCGTCTGTTTCGTGCTCATCTTGGCCCAAACTCGTAATTTAGGCCTAAATCCTAGCTCGGACTATCAGAACTGATCGATTCAAAAGCATGAAATGTTTTTTTTACCATTTCTAAGGGGTTCGTGAGCTCAGAAGCTGAATTCGTTAAAGTCCGATTTTTTGCGTCTGTTTCGTGCTCATCTTGGCCCAAACTCGTAATTTAGGCCTAAATCCTAGCTCGGAATCAGAACTGATCGATTCAAAAGTCTGAAATGTTTTTTTACCATTTCTAAGGGGTTCGTGAGCTCAGAAGCTGAATTCTTAAAGTCCGATTTTTTGCGTCTGTTTCGTGCTCATCTTGGCCCAAACTCGTAATTTAGGCCTAAATCCTAGCTCGGACTATAGAACTGATCGATCAAAAGCATGAAATGTTTTTTTTACCATTTCTAAGGGGTTCGTGAGCTCAGAAGCTGAATTCGTTAAAGTCCGATTTTTTGCGTCTGTTTCGTGCTCATCTTGGCCCAAACTCGTAATTTAGGCCTAAATCCTAGCTCGGAGATCAGAACTGATCGATTCAAAAGCCTGAAATGTTTTTTTTACCATTTCTAAGGGGTTCGTGAGCTCAGAAGCTGAATTCATTAAAGTCCGATTTTTTGCGTCTGTTTCGTGCTCATCTTGGCCCAAACTCGTAATTTAGGCCTAAATCCTAGCTCGGACGTCAAACTGATCGATATCAAAAGCATGAAATGTTTTTTTCCATTTCTAAGGGGTTCGTGAGCTCAGAAGCTGAATTCGTTAAAGTCCGATTTTTTGCGTCTGGTTTCGTGCTCATCTTGGCCCAAACTCGTAATTTAGGCCTAAATCCTAGCTCGGAAATCAGAACTGATCGATCAAAAGCATGAAATGTTTTTTTACCATTTCTAAGGGGTTCGTGAGCTCAGAAGCTGAATTCGTTAAAGTCCGATTTTTTGCGTCTGTTTCGTGCTCATCTTGGCCCAAACTCGTAATTTAGGCCTAAATCCTAGCTCGGACGTCAGAACTGATCAATTCAAAACATGAAATGTTTTTTTTACCATTTCTAAGGGTTCGTGAGCTCAGAAGCTGAATTCGTTAAAGTCCGATTTTTTGCGTCTGTTTCGTGCTCATCTTGGCCCAAACTCGTAATTTAGGCCTAAATCCTAGCTCGGACTTCAGAACTGATCGTTCAAAAGCTGAAATTGTTTTTTTACCATTTCTAAGGGGTTCGTGAGCTCAGAAGCTGAATTCGTTAAAGTCCGATTTTTTGCGTCTGTTTCGTGCTCATCTTGGCCCAAACTCGTAATTTAGGCCTAAATCCTAGCTCGGATGTCAGAACTGATCAATCAAAACATGAAATGTTTTTTTACCATTTCTAAGGGGTTCGTGAGCTCAGAAGCTGAATTCGTTAAAGTCCGATTTTTTGCGTCTGTTTCGTGCTCATCTTGGCCCAAACTCGTAATTTAGGCCTAAATCCTAGCTCGGACGTCAGAACTGATCGATTCAAAAGCATGAAATTTTTTTACCATTTCTAAGGGGTTCGTGAGCTCAGAAGCTGAATTGTTAAAGTCCGATTTTTTGCGTCTGTTTCGTGCTCATCTTGGCCCAAACTCGTAATTTAGGCCTAAATCCTAGCTCGGACGTCAGAACTGATCGATTCAAAAGCATGAAATGTTTTTTTACCATTTCTAAGGGGTTGTGAGCTCAGAAGCTGAATTCGTTAAAGTCCGATTTTTTGCGTCTGTTTCGTGCTCATCTTGGCCCAAACTCGTAATTTAGGCCTAAATCCTAGCTCGGAAATCAGAACTGATCGATTCAAAAGCTGAAATTTTTTTTTACCATTTCTAAGGGGTTCGTGAGCTCAGAAGCTGAATTCGTTAAAGTCCGATTTTTTGCGTCTGTTTCGTGCTCATCTTGGCCCAAACTCGTAATTTAGGCCTAAATCCTAGCTCGGACGTCAGAACTGATCGAATCAAAAGCATGAAATTTTTTTTACCATTTCTAAGGGGTTCGTGAGCTCAGAAGCTGAATTCGTTAAAGTCCGATTTTTTGCGTCTGTTTCGTGCTCATCTTGGCCCAAACTCGTAATTTAGGCCTAAATCCTAGCTCGGAAATCAGAACTGATCATTCAAAAGCATGAAATTTTTTTTACCATTTCTAAGGGGTTCGTGAGCTCAGAAGCTGAATTCGTTAAAGTCCGATTTTTTGCGTCTGTTTCGTGCTCATCTTGGCCCAAACTCGTAATTTAGGCCTAAATCCTAGCTCGGACGTCAGAACTGATCGATTCAAAAGCATGAAATGTTTTTTTACCATTTCTAAGGGGTTCGTGAGCTCAGAAGCTGAATTCGTTAAAGTCCGATTTTTTGCGTCTGTTTCGTGCTCATCTTGGCCCAAACTCGTAATTTAGGCCTAAATCCTAGCTCGGACGTCAGAACTGATCGATTCAAAAGCATGAAATTTTTTTTACCATTTCTAAGGGGTTCGTGAGCTCAGAAGCTGAATTAATTAAAGTCCGATTTTTTCGTCTGTTTCGTGCTCATCTTGGCCCAAACTCGTAATTTAGGCCTAAATACTAGCTCGGACGTCAGAACTGATCGATCAAAACATGAAATGTTTTTTTACCATTTCTAAGGGGTTCGTGAGCTCAAGCTGAATTCGTTAAAGTCCGATTTTTTGCGTCTGTTTCGTGCTCATCTTGGCCCAAACTCGTAATTTAGGCCTAAATCCTAGCTCGGACTCAGAACTGATCGATTAAAAGCTGAAATGTTTTTTTTACCATTTCTAAGGGGTTCGTGAGCTCAGAAGCTGAATTCGTTAAAGTCCGATTTTTTGCGTCTGTTTCGTGCTCATCTTGGCCCAAACTCGTAATTTAGGCCTAAATCCTAGCTCGGAGTCAGAACTGATCGATCAAAAGCATGAAATTTTTTTTACCATTTCTAAGGGGTTCGTGAGCTCAGAAGCTGAATTCGTTAAAGTCCGATTTTTTGCGTCTGTTTCGTGCTCATCTTGGCCCAAACTCGTAATTTAGGCCTAAATCCTAGCTCGGACGTCAGAACTGATCGATTCAAAAGCATGAAATTTTTTTTACCATTTCTAAGGGGTTCGTGAGCTCAGAAGCTGAATTGTTAAAGTCCGATTTTTTGCGTCTGTTTCGTGCTCATCTTGGCCCAAACTCGTAATTTAGGCCTAAATCCTAGCTCGGACGTCAAACTGATCGAAATCAAAAGCATGAAATGTTTTTTTACCATTTCTAAGGGGTTTGTGAGCTCAGAAGCTGAATTCGTTAAAGTCCGATTTTTTGCGTCTGTTTCGTGCTCATCTTGGCCCAAACTCGTAATTTAGGCCTAAATCCTAGCTCGGACGTCAGAACTGATCGATATCAAAAGCATGAAATGTTTTTTTACCATTTCTAAGGGGTTCGTGAGCTCAGAAGCTGAATTCGTTAAAGTCCGATTTTTTGCGTCTGTTTCGTGCTCATCTTGGCCCAAACTCGTAATTTAGGCCTAAATCCTAGCTCGGACGTCAGAACTGATCGATTCAAAAGCATGAAATGTTTTTTTACCATTTCTAAGGGGTTCGTGAGCTCAGAAGCTGAATTCGTTAAAGTCCGATTTTTTGCGTCTGTTTCGTGCTCATCTTGGCCCAAACTCGTAATTTAGGCCTAAATCCTAGCTCGGAATCAGAACTGATCGATTCAAAAGTCTGAAATGTTTTTTTTACCATTTCTAAGGGGTTCGTGAGCTCAGAAGCTGAATTCGTTAAAGTCCGATTTTTTGCGTCTGTTTCGTGCTCATCTTGGCCCAAACTCGTAATTTAGGCCTAAATCCTAGCTCGGAAATCAGAACTGATCGATTCAAAAGCATGAAATGTTTTTTTTACCATTTCTAAGGGGTTCGTGAGCTAAAGCTTAATTTCTTTAAAGTCCGATTTTTTGCGTCTGTTTCGTGCTCATCTTGGCCCAAACTCGTAATTTAGGCCTAAATCCTAGCTCGGACGTCAAACTGATCGAATTCAAAAGCATGAAATGTTTTTTTACCATTTCTAAGGGGTTCGTGAGCTCAGAAGCTGAATTCGTTAAAGTCCGTTTTTTGCGTCTGTTTCGTGCTCATCTTGGCCCAAACTCGTAATTTAGGCCTAAATCCTAGCTCGGAATCAGAACTGATCGATTCAAAAGTCTGAAATGTTTTTTTACCATTTCTAAGGGGTTCGTGAGCTCAGAAGCTGAATTCGTTAAAGTCCGATTTTTTGCGTCTGTTTCGTGCTCATCTTGGCCCAAACTCGTAATTTAGGCCTAAATCCTAGCTCGGACGTCAGAACTGATCGATCAAAAGCATGAAATGTTTTTTTACCATTTCTAAGGGGTTCGTGAGCTCAGAAGCTGAATTCGTTAAAGTCCGATTTTTTGCGTCTGTTTCGTGCTCATCTTGGCCCAAACTCGTAATTTAGGCCTAAATCCTAGCTCGGAAATCAGAACTGATCGATTCAAAAGCATGAAATGTTTTTTTACCATTTCTAAGGGGTTCGTGAGCTCAGAAGCTGATATTGTTAAAGTCCGATTTTTTGCGTCTGTTTCGTGCTCATCTTGGCCCAAACTCGTAATTTAGGCCTAAATCCTAGCTCGGAAATCAGAACTGATCGATTCAAAAGCATGAAATGTTTTTTTTACCATTTCTAAGGGGTTCGTGAGCTAAGAAGCTGAATTCGTTAAAGTCCGATTTTTTGCTCTGTTTCGTGCTCATCTTGGCCCAAACTCGTAATTTAGGCCTAAATCCTAGCTCGGACGTCAAGAACTGATCGAATCAAAAGCATGAAATGTTTTTTTACCATTTCTAAGGGGTTCGTGAGCTCAGAAGCTGAATTCGTTAAAGTCCGATTTTTTGCGTCTGTTTCGTGCTCATCTTGGCCCAAACTCGTAATTTAGGCCTAAATCCTAGCTCGGAAATCAGAACTGATCGATTCAAAAGCATGAAATGTTTTTTTACCATTTCTAAGGGGTTCGTGAGCTAAAGCTGAATTGTTAAAGTCCGATTTTTTCGTCTGTTTCGTGCTCATCTTGGCCCAAACTCGTAATTTAGGCCTAAATCCTAGCTCGGACGTCAGAACTGATCGATTCAAAAGCATGAAATGTTTTTTTACCATTTCTAAGGGGATGGTGAGCTCAGATGCTGAATTCGTTAAAGTCCGATTTTTTGCGTCTGTTTCGTGCTCATCTTGGCCCAAACTCGTAATTTAGGCCTAAATCCTATCTCGGATATCAGAACTGATCGATTCAAAAGCCTAAAATGTTTTTTACCATTTCTAAGGGGTTCGTGAGCTCAGAAGCTGAATTCGTTAAAGTCCGATTTTTTGCGTCTGTTTCGTGCTCATCTTGGCCCAAACTCGTAATTTAAGCCTAAATCCTAGCTCGGACGTCAGAACTGATCGAATCAAAAGCATGAAATGTTTTTTTACCATTTCTAAGGGGTTCGTGAGCTCAGAAGCTGAATTCGTTAAAGTTCGATTTTTTGCGTCTGTTTCGTGCTCATCTTGGCCCAAACTCGTAATTTAGGCCTAAATCCTAGCTCGGAAATCAGAACTGATCGATTCAAAAGCCTGAAATGTTTTTTTACATTTCTAAGGGGATGGTGAGCTCAGATGCTGAATTCGTTAAAGTCCGATTTTTTGCGTCTGTTTCGTGCTCATCTTGGCCCAAACTCGTAATTTAGGCCTAAATCCAAGCTCGAAAATCAGAACTGATCGATTCAAAAGCCTGAAATGTTTTTTTTTACCATTTCTAAGGGGTTCGTGAGCTTTGAAACTGAATTAATTAAAGTCCGATTTTTTACGTCTGTTTCGTGCTCATCTTGGCCCAAACTCGTAATTTAGGCCTAAATCCTAGCTCGGACGTCAAAACTGATCGAATCAAAAGCATGAAATGTTTTTTTACCATTTCTAAGGGGATGGTGAGCTCAGATGCTGAATTCAATAAAGTCCGATTTTTTGCGTCTGTTTCGTGCTCATCTTGGCCCAAACTCGTAATTTAGGCCTAAATCCAAGCTCGGAAATCAGAACTTTTCGATTCAAAAGCCTAAATTTTTTTTTTTACCATTTCTAAGGGGTTCGTGAGCTCAGAAGCTGAATTCGTTAAAGTTCGATTTTTGCGTCTGTTTCGTGCTCATCTTGGCCCAAACTCGTAATTTAGGCCTAAATCCTAGCTCGGAAATCAGAACTGATCGATTCAAAAGCTTGAAATGTTTTTTTTACCATTTCTAAGGGGTTCGTGAGCTCAGAAGCTAAATTCGTTAAAGTCCGATTTTTTGCGTTTGTTTCGTGCTCATCTTGGCCCAAACTCGTAATTTAGGCCTAAATCCAAGCTCGGAAATCAGAACTGATCGATTCAAAAGCCTGAAATGTTTTTTTTACCATTTCTAAGGGGTTCGTGAGCTCAGAAGCTGAATTAATTAAAGTTCGATTTTTTGCGTCTGTTTCGTGCTCATCTTGGCCCAAACTCGTAATTTAGGCCTAAATCCTAGCTCGGACGTCAAAACTGATCGAATCAAAAGCATGAAATGTTTTTTTACCATTTCTAAGGGGATGGTGAGCTCAGATGCTGAATTCGTTAAAGTCCGATTTTTTGCGTCTGTTTCGTGCTCTGGTGAATTTTTTTAAAAGTTAGGGGTATCTGGTGAATTTTGAAAAAGTTGGGGTATTTGGTGAATAAATTTTTTTGTCAGGGGTATTTGGTGAAAAAAACCGTTATGCAAATCCTATTCACATTGTTGTTTGATATAGCCTTCTACGAGGGGGTGTATTGATTTGTTGTAATTTTGGCATAGGACTTCATTTCATTCAACTTATTGTAAACAAAAAACTGACATCTCCCATGAAGGCGCGCAAATTCTTATCAACAAACCAGTCTATAAAAAGCAAAAACAAAGTCCCAAAACTATCACAAGAAGAGATTTTCTTTTTTAGGAAATCACAAGGAGATATATAAAACACATGAGTAGATATAACCCAATGTATAGGTAGAACAACTCTCCATTAGAGAAACACTAAAGGTTTATTGTAAACAATAACTTTAAAAAAATGGCACTTACCACCTCCCAAAAGGGTGGTGGTAGCCCCCTAGATCAAAAAGAAAACTAGAGTTTTTAGAGATAAAACAAAGGGAAGAAAGCAAACGATTTTACTCATGTTTTGCTGTTAGAAACCACTGATTGTGTCAAATCTTACTTTTGCTTATTTTTGTTGATTCGAACTTATCTATAATTTATTTGAAATTATTTTTATCCTTTGTTGGTGCAAAATTAGTTTGTTGACTTTACAAACAAGTCAATGGACATCCAATAGTTTAATACTGAATGCCACATGAGGCTTAGTCCCTAGGGGTTGCCAGTTTTAGTTAGATAAAATCTTGCGAACGTACTTTGTTGTAATATAATTAGTTAAACTACAACGCCTATTGAATTCAAGCGGAACACAATAAATAGAATAAGATTGCAATGAGTAATCTATTAATTATAGCCAAACATTCCCATTCATATCAGAAACTTTAAGAACAAATTTTACAACATATATTAGGATAAGCCGGGCTAGACAACTAAAGAGAAAACACGAAGATTATTACCTCCATGAGTTCTTGCTTCAACTAGAGATTTAAAGAACTTGGCGCCAAGACATGTTCTAAATCTAGTGAACTAAACTATAACCCCAAAAGGTGTTTGACTATGCTAAGACTAGGCTACGCCAGAAAAGAGTAATCTGCAAGTTGTTGTGCATTGTGTTGATTATCTTATGCTTGATGATCCTTCTTATGTTTGTAAACAAACATAATACGTAACTTCCATGCATCTTTGGAGGGAAAGTATTTGAATCATCTTTGATTCAAGTCTCAACCATCTTCTGGCACTGAATAATTGTAGCGCACGTTCTTCTTTATGTGGATTCATCTAGTGATTATTCTCTAACTGCTTGTGCCTTTATCCTTTTCCTTGACTTTCATCTCATGAATACCTTGATTGACTTTGACTTTCATTGACTTTCTTTCGTAGGCTAGAAAAAGGACGATTTGCGTCCCACCAAGTGCGTCGCACTAAAACGAAAACGACGCAAAAACCTAATTTGCGTCGCACGGGAGCCAGACTGCGACGCAAAATAGAGCCATATGCGTCGGATCATCATGAAGTGCGACGCATATCAAGGATGTGCGTCGGACCCCCTGGCCCATCCGATGCAAATCACTTGACTCATGAATGTGCTGTACATGGGCTAAGCGCGTCGAGTCGTCTTCACGTGCGACGCAGATGGGCTTCCCATAAAGCCCATATTAAATCCCTTTACCCTACCTACCCTCTCAGTCTCTCAGCCGTTCCTTTCATTTATCCTTCAAACCCCACCCCACTAATCTCTCTCCCAGTTTTGAACGCTTCTTCCTTTCATTTATCCTTCAAATCCCCCCAAAACACCAACTACATCAAAATTCGAACGAATCGTTTTCTCAAGTTCACAAGTTCGCATCAACAAATCGTATTTCATTCACAGTCGAGCGCCTTTTCCGTTTTCCGGCGAGCGACCGAACGTAAAGCTTCCAGGGAAAGAACGAACTCATGAGTAAGACCTTCACGTTTTCCGGCGAGCGTCTTCATGAGTAAGACTTTGACAGGTTTGAATTTTTTCATTTTTAAATATCGTTCACGTTTCACGGTTCTTCATTTTTATTGATTAATTTCTATAATTTCGTTTTTTCATTTCAGATCTGAAAAATAAAATCTTTTATATCTGATTTTTTTTTTTTTTTTTTACTTTTTTGGCATTTGAAAAATAAAAAAGGCCTTAGTTCATGCAGTTCAAAATAAGGGCCTTTCGTTTCTGTTTTTATTTTTTATATTTGATTTTTTTTGTTTACTTTTTTTGTATTTTTAAGGTTTATTTTCAGATCTAGAATTTTGTTTTTGACTTTTAATTCTGAAATTCTTATTTTCATTTTCAGATCTGAAAATTTGCTCTTCTCGAAGTCGTCTCCCTCGAGCACATTGGAAAACGTCGGCCTTAATCTTTTTAGATGGAACAGGAATTGTACTCAGATACATAGTTACTTATAATGAACGATATTATTTTCAGATGAAATTGTTCTAGATTTAATTTTAATTTTACATTTTTTTATCTATATTATTATAGTGGTTTGTAATATTATACTTGTAATACATATTTGTAATACGACATTGTTAATGTAGAAATACATTTTTTTATATCTATATTATTACACAATTCGATTGTGATCTTTAATTCATATTGTAGAAACTATCTATTTGCTTTTGGAATCATGTTAGTACGAGCTTGTGTGTTTGGGAGAAAAAAAGGTTGGAAAAATATCACTCATGTGCGTCGCACATAGTGATACATGCGACACAGATGAAAGTTGATTTGACTTGCTGGGAATTGTCATATGCGTCGTACGTTGAGACATGTCTGACGCAGATGATAAATCATCTGCGTCGTACGATGCTCAACATGCGACGCAAATAACTCATAAAGTGCGTCGTATGCTAGTCCGACGCAGATCTTGTCTCTGTCATCTGCGTCGAGCCTGTGTCGTCGGACCCATGTCCGACGCAAATGGACGCCTCACATCCGACGCACATCATAGATTTTGTACTAGTATGACTGGGCCTTCATATTAGAGTGAAATTAAACCTTTTGAGGTCTAATACAATGTACCATAATAAATGCTATCATGCAT